>NW_019525023.1:1789134-1892360 GCF_002814215.2 Seriola lalandi dorsalis
CCCCACGACCCACCCACCTGCCCCCCACCCCAATGGTGTGAATGTACATTTTGATGAATGTTTCGTTGATTGCAGATCCTCAGTGGTGGCATGTGGGTTATAGTGCGCCATCAGTTTCCATGATGTCCTCTGTCTTACTCTTTTCAGAATTGCTTCCAGTAAGCTTCAACCAAGAGCAACAATTAGCATGCACCTGAACTGAAGTTTATATATAGTTTTGCGTACACGGTAATAGGTGTATACTGAGTACAATCTAGGAACTAGTTTGTACAGACTGAGACGGTCGCTCTGATGGTGCTAAACTGAACGGCAGTCATGCGCTTTCTGACCGGGTGTGTAGACTGTATGTATGTGTGTGTGTGCGAGTGTGAGAGTGTGTGTTGTGCATGTCTGTGCGAGTGTGTGCGTGTGTGTGAGAAAGAGAGAGAGAGAAAGCCTTTGACTGTCTCTTTCCCCACTCCAACCCCACATGAGAACATGGTTAAGTCCATAACACTGCACTGTCCCTTCTACTTTTCAGCACCAGTTATATCCGATTGTCTGCACTATGTTTAGCTTATGATCTTTATCATTATTATTATTATTGATGATTATTATTATTGCTCTTATTACTATTGTTATTTTCTTAATTAGAGTTAAATTTAAATTAACTTATATTTTTTATACAAAGAAAAATAATGTTGGCCTTTTTGTTTTGTACAAAGTAAACATCAAGATAAACAAAACGGTCTAGACATGTTACTGTTACCCAGAATAATTGAGGAATGTCTCAACTGTAAATGTAAGAGCAGTAGCCCAAATGACTTTTATTAAATACCTGAAAAAAAATTCTGTTTTCCAGATCATTCTTTATTTCATGTCTGAGCTGCCTTTTTATTTGCATTTATTTAACTTTTAATGCATATTGTTTTATTGATAGAGCTGCAGAGTCAGTGACAGTGTTGGGGGAGGATGCATCACTCCTGATTGGTTAACATTACGTTATGTTGGTTTCATTATCCCAGAGATATGTCAATGTCATTTCTTTCTGCAATTTTTTTTTGATAGTCAAAATATGAATAAAAATTGGGATCTTCACAATGACTGGTAATAGTGAGAATATCTTCCCTTCATTTTGTGTTGGACAAACTGAGAGGACTCAGACTGTGCTTGTAGAATCAGCACCACCCCAATTTAAAACTATACAATAATGTAAAATCATTTAAGACATTTGTAACATGACAATGACATTTGGCCCCATTTCTAAACTGCATTATTAGCACTTAATATAGAGTATATGGCACATGAGGTATCAGTTTGTTTTTGCATGTGTAGTCGTACATTTCACCCCTCTTACCTTATCTTAAAATCACTTTCTAGGCTGTTAACTCTTTTTATTCATCAACTTATTACTGACTTGGTAATTCTCCATCGAATTTTGAGCCATTCCCACTGTCATGTTCCATCCTTTGATCAGCAAATACAGTAAAAATAAGACTTTCATTTAGTTAAATTTATGATGCATTTTATGTCTGGATTCTCTTGGTGTTGGAATATTTGACTCAGTTGATTGACGAGATGAAACACCTTAAAATTGTGTAACAGTGTATAAATAGAGGTGTTATCGTCTTTCAATATGTAATATCATCTGTGAACTAATTTGTTGCAGATGGTCCTGTCAGACAGTTTAATCTTCCTCAGTTGTTATCTCTCAGACAAACAATGACACCTACTTATTCCCACAATATGGCTGCCCACTACTACAGCTCCAGTACAGTGCTTAACAGCTGGCAACCGACACTGAGGTTGGAAGACATCCTTTGGGTTTTTTAAAATTTAAACTCATTTGAAAGTAGTAAAAAGGGGATTAAGTATGACTCATCACATCGTGTTTCTTTTTTTATATTTTCTTTGCTCAGGGTTCCCTAATTTGAGTTTTTTTTTTTTCATTACAATTATGCATTTTTGATATAGAGTGGTCATGAATACAGAGAGAGAAACAATGAGTAATCTACAACTTGTCTTTTTTATGTGAAATCTAAAACTGGAAATGTTGTTGTCATCAGCAATACAAGCTCAGCTGGCAAGTAAACACTTCAGATTTTCAAGCATCCTCCACTGCATTCCTATTTTTTAACATTACCTTAAATGTTAATGGACAACACAAGAATGCTAATGGATGCAGACTGAATACTGAATACTGACAACTTGTTTCAATGAAGCATAACATGTTACACTGTAGCTTCCCTCATGCTCAGCTTTGCCATCTGGGTGCTTTCCTATTCTGGCCATTCCAGCCCTGAGGCCTGAGTTTCACTCCCCTTCTCCCCTTCCCTCTCTTTTGCAGTATAGGCTACACTCACGACAGTGTGTTTACTTGCACACAATAACCCAATTATTCTGACTAACCAGATTAAGATAATAGTTTGATTGAAGCATTTACAGGAGTTTTGCAGTAACCAGATTTCCCCAACAACCAATGTTTACACGGTTTATCTGGTAATTTGGTTACTGTGTGCAAGGATTTGTGGTAGACTGAAGGAAACATTTGAGTATCACAAACTGAGAAAACATGGGGAAACAAGCGGTATTTGCTGGAGTCTATTGTTTTCCATGTTAAAAAATTTATAGAGCACATTTGCAGTGTTAGAAACCATTTTTCAAACCTGTTACATTGTGTTGTTTCTGGATCCCATGCCCAGTAAAGTCAAATAACTTGCAAATATCTAGATGGGTTCATCGTATAACATGACAATTCTGATAATGAGCTTAAACCTTTTTAAGGTTTAAGCTCATTAAAAAGGTTTAAGCTGCTTAAACCTTTTTAAGGTTTAAGCAAACAAAAACTGGAGTTACCCTGATCAGATGAACTCAAATTGACATCATCAACAGAAACAATGATGAGTGTGCTGACTTGCTGACGTGGTAGTTCCATAGAAAGAAGAATTAAGAAGTGGCAATAATAATGATCTACCCTGGTGAGTGATTCAGTGTTTTATTCTCCAAGTAGTTGAGTTCAGCTCCATTTTTTTTTTGTCCTTCAATGCATAATGATCAACATACGGCAGCAAAATACAGAGGAAGGGGTAGGCTCAAATGAACTGGGATTTGGCATTCAGTTTCCAAGAAAAAGGAAGTAAAACAGTGAAATGAAACCAGTAGCTTATCAGTTAGTGATGAAACACACGACTAAAATTTGGATTTCAAAATAAAATCTGAATCAAGGACTGAATCATTCAATCTTTCAATTAATTAAGCCACACAAAAATGTACTTTCATCATTTAAATCATTTTATGAATTGGCCACAACTGTTTTACATGTGAGTTAGATGGGAGATTAACAAGCTAATCCCTGATTTTGTTCAAGGCATGCCTTTCTGTAAACCTGCTTTCTTAAACCTGCGCAGCACAATGTAGGCTATCACGTCTCTATGCAACATATTTTTAACACCACTTATTTACCTCCTTGGGTACAAATGAGATCTTGCACCTGAAATCTCATGGGTACGATTATTAACAAGACACTGAACGCAACGCAAGCATTACGCGTTTCAGTCTCCTGGCAACCAAGACTGTTGTGGACATGAAGAAAGTTTGTTTTCTGTCATGATTCCGCACTAAAGTACAATTACCAAACAGGTGAGGTTATTATTTTGAGTTTCTGTGTGTCTTCTTTGCTCACGTGCTTCAGGTGCGTATTAACAAAATATTTAAGTCACGTAAAAGAAAATATCTTAAGCACTTGGCTTAATGCGTCACGATTGTGGAAGCCCTCCTAATTTGGTTTGAGCATTGGATTCACAAATATGAATTAATATATATGAGGTTTTTATGCCTCACTGTACTATTTTCTTTTTTCTTTTTCTTTTTCTTTTTAACATTTGAATGCCTTAGTATACTTTAGTTACTATACGGTGACTTTTATGCTTTAATATACTATGGCATTTTTATGCCTTACTATACTATGACCTTTTTATGCCTTGCTATACTATGTCGTTTTTTTTACATACTATCCTATGGTATTTATGCCTTACTAAACCATTACTTTTTTTATACCTTACTAAACGATGGCTTTTATGCCTTACTATACTATGGTATTTATGCCTTATTATACTATGATATTTACACCATACTATACTATGACTTTTTATGCTTTACAATAAAATGTCTTTTTATCCTTACTATAATAAGTTAAAAATAGTAGTAGTAGTTTTGGGGTTTTTTTTTTTTTTTTTTTTTTTTTTTTTTTTTTTTTTTTTTTTTACAAATTTTTATTTTTAGGAAAGACAATTCATATCCATCATTTCATTCTTACCCACCATGTCATGTAATTGTTTTGGATAAAAGCTATATATCAGTAAATGCAGTTCATAGAAATGTAATATTTTATGTAATGGTAACACCCCAGGTCTGGTGCATGGTCTAATATAGGAAATGTATTGTACTTGAGGTGAGCTGAGTATATTTGACAGTATCACTCATGTGTCTTTTAACAAATTTCATAATAATATGTGTTGTGCCCTTGTAGCCATGTCCAGCAGCGGTAAGCAAAACCCTGGGTGCTTTGGGAGCGACATCCGCAGACTGCTTCTGGCTGCTGAAGCTGGTCAGAAGGCTGATATCCTGACCTACTCCTCAGGTCATCTGGGGCCCCACAGTCTGGATCAGGGTCAGCCTAAGATGGACACAAAGCAGTCTTTCTGGAAAATGTCTCAGAGCCAAGAAGAAACCCCAAACCCTCTGACACTCCAGCAGAGACAAACAAAGGCACTTACCTATGTAAAGAAGAAAGCAATGAAAGAGTCTCCCTCTGAGTTCACCGCCAGCGCTGCTTTAGAAGCATCTGAAGTCTCTGAGTCAAGACAAGACCAGGCTACCGATCACTCATCACATGCAGACAGAAGTGGTGTTATAAGTTTACCTAAGATGGTTCATTGTTCATCAAACTCTTTGCCTTTCCAGCCGAGAGCTTTTTCCCAGAAGAAAGTTAACCTTTCATCTGATGCTGAGGGGAAACAGCAATTTTGCTCAAGCCTTTCTGGCCAGAAAGGACTGAATAATGAAGACCAACTAAAGACAAATCAGTGGTTAGGTAGGCAATTCACAGCCAAGCACAACCCCTGGGCGAGAATAAATGTTGCTGAAAAGCATGAGAGGAAACTAGAAAAGGTGAGGCTGGTCACACAAACCATGACATCACATAACTAGTTTTATAATTGCACCTTTTTTTTTTTTTAAATTTTCAGACTTACTAAAATGTAATTTTTTTCAAAGATGGTAATTCTGAAATGCCTTCTCAACACTCTTGCAGAAGGTGCATGAATAAAGACACGCACAGACTCTTACGCACATCTTCACTTGCTAACACTGTGTGTGTGTTCCTGTCACATCCAGGAGCTGAAGAAGCTGTCAGTGCAGAACTGGCCCAGCAGAGACCGCCTTGCGGTGTTCAGTGACGTCTTTGATGATGTATGTGAAAGCTCGCCAGTATTTGGACGCATCCTGAGGGAAATTAAGGTTTTTCCATTTCCTCTGTACCCACTAGCACATTTTTAGCATGTGCCGTCAGACGTATTAGAGCCAAGAGAGAGTGAATCCCTCGTGTAGCAAGCGGAAGTAGAGCAACCACTGGACCCTGGTCATGATACGTCAGGAAGCAGGTCATCAGAGGGCAATGGTTCCATTACTGCTCATTCATAAGAAATATCTTAGGGTCATGCAAGTTTTGTTTGTGCACTTTGCATATGAACAAAACTGAAATTAAATAAAACAGTTTGCTGTTATGAGTAGACTGTGAGGATCAAATTATCCTGCAGCCACAATCTTGTTATTGTTTGACAGGATAAAACTACAGAAATTAGCACTTTTGATTATTCTTTATGAGGACACAAACATACAATGTACATTTAATTTAATAATTTTAATAATTTTAATGCTAAAATATTATAGCAACATGGAAAAACTGTATTATTTGTTAACACTTTATTCACAACATCTGTACCCTGCAGTCGTGTTGGTGATAAATGTCTTTTGTGTCTTCCAGACTGATTATGATTTGTACGTCAACCACATGATGGCTTCCCAGTCACCTCTACCTGACATGGTAAAGCAAACGGCATGTAATGTAATCAATATGGATTTAGATAATAATGAGCAGAAGAAGACCTGAGACATGGATGTGACTTTCTGGCCTCAATTGCTGTCAGAGACATTGATTCCTTTCTGTATGTGTCAGCTGACTGACTGCAAGCACAGCGTAATGGCTGTTTATGAAAGACAGCAAATAGTATCTTCTAAAAGGATAATATTAGTCATGACATCATTGGATTAAAGGTAACACTTATCGCAGGGCCTGTCATTCATTCTCATGGAAATTTTAGGAACGGAACTCAGAATGGATAGTAATAATGTCTTCTCAACAGTTCCTCTTTTGCATGTTTTGCATATGTGGGAAACAATAAAAGTGTTAATATGTTGTTGTTGTTGTTGTGTTACAGTCACAGAATACTTCCCTTGAAGATCTCAGCATTGGCAAACTAAGGGAAATGGAGGTGGAAGATGCTGAAGAAGAGGTTTGCAGGCTGGAGCAGGAGGCCAGAAGAGCTCTAAAGAGAATAAACGGTACTGCAAGCATCTGTCTCCCAAAAAAATTATATAATTATACATTGTGTTCTTATTAAGCATTATTTGTTCTTTTTTAACCTTAGAGTCCAAAATGAATTACAGAATGTTCCAGCTATCACAGGCCCAGAGGACAGTGACATGAAGAGTAAGTCTCAAGACTACATTGGTATATCTGATCATTGGTAAACCACATCTAAGCATTTGCTGTACTATCCTGCAGGGCAGCAGCACATTTGTTCAGTCTGTGGACAGACTGAACAAATAATCACTTTGTCATGCCAACAGGCATAAAGAGAGTTTTGTAGTATCGGTGAGTCAGCTGTGACTTTATGATGCCTCCAGGGGTGTGAATGTACAAGTACAGAACAGAAGAAGCCTCTTGGATAAGAGGTGAAACGTCTTCATGTATCTACAACCAAGTCCAGTTGCCCCCGACTCACCTTTTCTTGGATCTTCAGATACATCATTAGTCACTACAGTGCATTCATGCTCGTCTCCTTGTCTCCCGTCTCCTGTTTGAACAGATGTATCTCTGTCAGGGCTGCAGGACAGCGGGACTGCCATCGGCCACACCGACAGTGTCCAATTCAAGAGGCTTCAGGTGTTGAACATGTGGAGGGAGATCCAACAGCTAGAAGAAGAGATTAAGGAGAAGCTAGTGTCCACGGTTACAACCACCGCCATTGAAAGACGAATTAAAGACCTGAAGGTGCTGGGGGATGAACTGCTTATCTTCCCCTATTTTTTGCCCCATTCCACACAAGTTTATGAACAGCACAGCGTGACATTTACATCACACTGAGCCTTTGTTCTCTTTCAGAAATAAAGTTAAAGCAGGATGTGTGATTGGTGGTAGCTTAAACTGCATATGGCTGCAGTTTTTATTTAACTTGTTTTTCTGTTTGCTTCCAGGCAGAGACAGTAAGACTGATAGCCTCAAATGAGCGTCTGAAGACCACCAACAAGGCAAGGGAGTTTGACCTTTTTCCTGCCATATCATCATTTTTGTGAAAGTATTACAGATTTTAAATGCTTGTCCTGCTACGTGACAGAGGGTCATGTTTTGTACTCCTTATCTTTTCCCTTAAGAATCTGGAAAACAAAATCAACATGGTGCTGAACAGAGAGAAATTGAACAAGACCACAAGACGGTACATGTAATATTGCACTTGTAGTATTTCACAACTGATCAGAGGACTTTGCTATAGTTTATAGGAAAAAAGTGACTCTTTCTTACTTACTGCTGCTCTCCTCTGTTTTTACCACTAGGACATTGTGGGAGGAAATACGGTGCGATCTGCAGACAGAGAGTGAATAGCTTCATCAACGAGTAAACCAGAGACTCATTACTCGAGATGGCTGTTTCAAAGTCAGATAGTATGTGCTAGATAATGTGCAATAAAATGAAAGGACAAGTATTTAAAAGAGTCACATCTTTGACAAACAGCAACAACTTAATTGTGAGATTACCATGTCCTAGTCATAGCCCCTTAAGTTTAGTATAGAGAAGGTCTCTTTAACAGAGGTAGCAGTGTAGATCATATGTTAAAATCGCCGCCAACATCAGTAACACAATGTAAAAATAGTCCATTACAAGTCCTGCATTCAAACAGTTGTTACTGATGCAGCATTTTAGCTGTATTTTGATGTTGTAGTCAATTGATGTGAAGTTAATATTAGCTACTTTATATACGGTACGATTTAATCTGCAGCAATGTATTCTAGTTTAAAAGATGATCGTGTGTTTTGTGGCCTATTATTATACTAGTATTAAATTACTAGTACCATAGCTGTCAAATTAAAACTCTGGAGTAAAAAGTTTGCCTCTGATGAAAATATTCACTTACAACTAGAACATATACCTCAAAACTGAACTTAAACACAGCTGTGAGTAATTTCATTTAGTTAGTTTGTTCTGCTGTTAGCAGTGAACATTTCCATTTACTTTTGTTGCATAACCATCAACATTCTCAGGCCTTAAATTATGAAAGTGCTTCAGGCACAGTGATCACATGCATATGTGGTGTTTCATATTAGAAGATGTCAGATTTCACAGTTTCCAGTCCCCCTGCAGCTAAAGAACAGCAGTGAATTTGACACTTCACATATGTTGTATTAGTGGCCCAGGGCAGTCCAATTAGTATTTGTTAATATGAAGAAGATCAGGAGGATAACAAGCCCTTCTCTCATTTATAGCTGGAGGACGTTATGTCCTGTATAGCAGTCAGTATTCATTTGTGCGTAATGATTATGGCATAGGATTAAAAAAAAAAAAAAAAACCTGAAATCCCATAACATGATTCACAAGTAGGAGTAAAACAGACCTCAGTTGTTGGTCAGGATCACTAAAAAGATCAATTTCCACAGCATTGGAAGCACATTACTGCTCAACCACAAGAGGGCAGCAGACCCATATGAGATAAGTGCTCTGTGTGGTACATACTGAAGGCTGCACAAGGACTTACTTTGAAAAAAACCTCATGCCAAATGAATAGGATAATGCTTCGTTTGTCTCTGTACTTGTTCAGCGCTGAAGTGCCAATGTGTGACCTTTATCTAAACACAGTGAAGATCGTTTGAAGTTTGTGATATCTTGATAAAGGTCACAGGCTGAAATGTCAGCATTCGATGTAGTGAGTGTTAAAGTGAATAGGAAGAGGGTTTTCCTCTAGGCTCAAGTTACATGTGACTTTTGAGTCATAAAAATCCGATTATAGCTTTGTAGATAAAACTGTATTGAAATGACTCATTTAATGTGCTCAAGAATCACAGAGAATAAGAAGATTAGAGGAATTAAATTTGATTTCTTTGGATTGATATGAGGGTGACTTTTGCCCCCATCATGAGAGAGTGCCTTGCTGTCTGCTAGAACTTAATCAGAGGTCAAAGTCTGCTTTCTGGCTGACAGAGCCAGTAGGAACACAGTGTGTTTTTGTCCCTCACTGTCTAAGCCCTTCTCACCCTGTTAACAACACCTCGCCTTGTGGAGAGCTTCCTCTGCTTGGATTGTCGCCAGTTCAACACCATGCTGCTTCGGACAGTGGTCCTGCTCCTCCTCTGTGTGTCCTCGGGCATGTGTGCCACTTTAGGCCACTACCAGGCTCAAGCAACAGAGGAGGAGGTGGAGGCCCATGCTGTGAACTCAGCTGCTCTTACTGATGGTGTTGTTGCAGCTGTCGCCGTAGATGCAGCTAAAGGTGACCATGTAGGTGATTCACCTGAAGCTGAGGAGCCTGTGGCTAATACCCTTTTTGGTGACAAAGTATTAGCTGAAATACTTGCAGTGGATAACCCAGCAGCTGACAAACATGAAGTGGATGTCCGTGTGGCCGATGGTGCTACGGCTGAAGAACCAGGGACAGACAGTGATAGGCCTGCCAGAGACATCCCTGCTATGGAAGCCCTTGCTGAAGAGGCTGTCACCCAGAAGCGACTTTCTTCTGAGGAGGAGGAAGAGGGGAATGAGATCAGACCAGTTGAGACAACCCAGTCCCTGGACAAACCCTTGGCTAATGAAGATAATAACAGTTGGAGCCTTAACTCAATTAGAAATAGTTTCCAGACTATGCACGGATACTTTGACTCCCTGGTGGAGCTGGCGGGGGGTCGCGATGGTGTGTGTCAGTACCGCTGCAGATATGGTAAGAGTGAATCTCTTGAATTAACTTACTGTTAAATTACTGAGAACATCAAATCTTTGGTGTCCAGGAGGTGGGAATGGCCCACACACAGCTAGATCGAGTTGTTGTAGGGGTGTTTTCAAATCACTATTATGCTGTTCACATCCAATATTCCTTCTGTTAGTATGTGTTTGCTTGCTAAGCACGCTTTAACTCTCAAATTCAATAAATTCTACTGCTGTCACTTTATCAGGCACTTATGTCTTGAAGTGAGATTACGCACATGGCCCTAAGGCTGCTGATACTGAAACCTGAATACAATCTGTTTATCAGTCTGGGAGGTAGATGTGCTTTACCTACAGTTACACAATCAGAACAGATGTTACATGTTATCTGTGACATGACACACACAAGAACAAGAGATATGAATCCTTGACTGGGAGCACATGATGACATCACTTTGATAATGTACCTCCATGTTAATTCAAGAATTAAATGGAACCTTTTTTTTGTTTGTTTTCTCAGGAGAAGCTCCTCAGCCTCGTCCGGGCTACCAGCTCCCTGAGCCCAACGGCTGCAGCTCCTCTCTGGTGGGATTCCAGGTGAATGCCGCTGTAGGTGGCCTGTTCATAGCACCAACAGCCCAGAACTATTGTTCATCACTAAGCTCCATATAATGACGCTAACCACAACGATAACACTATCGTCTGTTTAAGTATAAACTGCACTGACACAACACAATTCTCTTTTTTTTTTTGACAGATGGACCTGGGGATCCCTGCGATGACAGAGTGCTGCAACCAGCTTGACGTGTGCTATGACACTTGCGGCACAAGCAAGTACGACTGTGACTCCAACTTTCGCTCCTGTCTGCATGACATCTGCTCTGACTTCAAGAAGAGCCTGGGCTTTGGGTCAAAGGTACAAGGTGAGATATTTGCGAAAAGTTACTTTTCCCCTATTCTTGGCTGTGTACTGAAATATATAGGATGGCATGAATACGACCACCAGCAGGAACATCTCACATACTTGTGAGTTATCAAAAAGAATAAATGATAAGTAGCTCTGCCTCGCTCCTCTCTCTCTCTCTCTGTCTTCTCTTCTTAGCCTGTGAGTCGATGGCAGACGCTCTCTACAACACAGTGTGGACTCTGGGATGCAGGCCTTACATGAACAGCCAGAGGGCAGCGTGCGTCTGCGAGGGAGAGGAGAAGGATGAGCTGTGACACAGAGCACAGTGGACAACTCCTGGACACTTTCACACACAAATAAGAGGGTCATGGGTATTTTCACAGATTACACTGTATATTTATAGGCTTTTTTGTCGAAGAGGAAATACGTCACAAGAGCGCTCTCAAGATTCAGAGCCTGCGACATAAATGGGGAACGCAAATGAACAGTTTCTTAGCTTTTTTATTCGTTGGCATTACTAACAAATATTCAATATCTGAATAGGACTCTCAGAGTCTTGCAGAATCTTGCTCATGCATGTTATACTCTCCATAGTTCATTTCATTTTTAGGCCATTTCAAGGCCTCCGTGACTCCATTACCATAAATTATTTTTATGACTCCAAACAAAGTGCCTGATGGGAAGGATATTGTAGTTGGATTAATTTTCTCTAGATACAAAGACACAAGATAATCATTGTTGCGCACACGGTTCATTGTGTTCTGGTATTTAACATTTATCAAACTAGTCTGTTCAAACCTTAAGCCGGTGTATTGTAAAATGTAATGCCTATTATATCTACTGTTAACGTTTGATGTAAGTTATTTGTTTTTTTTATGAATAAATGCATGACTAATTGTAGTTTAACTGACATGATTAATTCTAGTTTAATTGTCAGAGTGATGAAGCGAGTGCATAATTTCCGGGCACAGCACACTGATATCTCTTTCCCACCACACTGTAGTGTGTGACATGTTCCACAGCCATTGATTATACTGAGCAAATGAGTCAGAATACATTTATGGATGTTGCACATGTATTTTTCAAGTCAATGATGGTGTGAAATATAAACCACTTTTATAAATCCACTAAATCTTTAAGCTGTAATCAAGCCTGAGAAATGCCTCAAAGTGTGACCTAGAAAAACATCCTTCATACTGTAGTTGTTACAAATGAACTGTGGCCCCACCGAATGATTTCTAATAGAAATGTCATTCACTTTAATGTCAGTAAATTGTGCTGCCAGGCAAAGTGGCACAGACTTGGATCCATTAACCAGAATTCAACTGATCTACAGCAAAGCGAGAGACACTGGCACTGGCAAAAAGAGGAGTGTGTTTACTCTACAACTGCATGTATATGTGTATATGTGGGACAGCGCAATGTACTACTCCGTGTGTGTATACCTGCATTTGTTTGCTATTTTAAATACCAAATAAAGAAAAATGTAAATGTGATCCTGGCTTGTGCTGCTGGCCTATTCTCAGTGGGGTTTTTTTTTCTTTTCTGGCTCTATATTTGCATCATAACTAAGGCAGGATGAAGATGGGGCCTCCACTTAGTATGTGCTGCTCCTGAGGTTCACTCGTCCGAGCCTCGCGTCGCACACGCCCTCGACAACGCTGAGCACAGCGGGAGTCTCCTGCCCCGCATACTAACACCTGGCAGTGGAGGAACACTTGCTGTAAACAGAGGAAACAAAACTATTTTAAGCAGAGATAGAGAAGATCAACATCATAGGACACTGCTAATTCACATGAATACAGTCTTTACATTATAGTGCTACACACACACACACACTCACCAGCTGGCTCCCAGCATGCTTCTTTTACTCACTTGATTGTCCTTGCCAATGAACTTGAACACAGGGACCTGGTAGTGCTTCGAGAGCTGGTCCTTCGATGAGTACTGTGTCACTGCTTCGTCAGAGATGCACCTGAATAGGAAGTGAAACAGGGGAAATAGAGTCATAAGTGCAGGCGATATCTTGACACAGTATTCGGTGATCCATATCTATTTCTAACAAGCTAATTCGTCAAGTTTAGTTGCCCCAAGGCCCGGAAACGCCGCTGTATTTTTAATAGGAAATCGTGAAAATAGATTATAGCCCCTGCTCTGTTGGTGTCCACAGAGCAGCAACAAGGACTCTTACTCTGGATTCAGTGAAGAAATGGTTTGCCAAAAGGGAGTGTTCCCCAGAAAATAAGGCTGTTCTGTGTTTCGATTTTTTGACCTAAAACATTCTTGTTTTCTTTCCACATTGATCAGAGCGCGAGGCCAGTGGCATTTTTCATTTGACATTTCCTTGAAGGACTGGAGATTTTCTGTCCTATAACTGTCAAGCAGCTGATGCCGTGGAAACACAGCAGCTGGGTCTGATCCAGCTAACATTTATTATAAGAACTCTTACTGTTGCTGGACTAAATGCAGCTCTGGTATAAATGATAAAATATTAAAAGGACAGAATTCAGCAGTTTTGAGTGCATGAACAAGGCTCTTTAAAGGGTAAGTTCACCCAAATTACAAAAAAGCAGTTTCCTTCTCACTTATGGTAGTACAGTACCACGCAGTTTTGTTTTTATTTGCTCGGGTTATAAAAAATGATGTAAAAAATTATATTTGAAAAATGTATTAACCACCTGTCTCCAGAAATAGTTTCCCCGTATCATATTTGTGTTTGTTCACTGTTAAGGACTTATATTGAAACAACTTCCAATAAAAAGAAAATGTCACTGTGAAAACCGATGACAGTGTGTTCTGTGAATAGACTAGCAGTATAAACACATTACTAGTGATTTTATTCTTCAATGAAAATGACAGCGCTGTGAGTCCCAAACTAAATTCCTGTTACTACCATTGTACCATTACTACCAGAAATACCAGAGACAGGTATTTTAAAACCAGGCCAAATAAAACTAAATCTATTTGCATGACTAGCATACTAGCATTTTTTTTTTCTTTTTGGTCAACCACAGTGCATTAAATCTATTTATTAAAAAAATCTGTAGTAGATGAACTGAGTGTAGCTTTAGTTTCTATTGTATCACATCATTTGCCAAAAGAAGAAAGAAACAGAAACCTATTCATTTAAAAAGTGTGTTCAGTTCTCTGGTTCAAGTGTGGTGTGTCAAGTAGCACAAGATGTGGCTTTAAAACTGATAAGACCTGCAAACTATTCACCCGTCTTTGATGAGGTAATACTTGAGGGCCTGGTCAGCTTTGGGGCCTGGTGTGGCGAAGCAGCTCTCCACCAGTGCAGAGAGGCCCTCCACTCTCTCCTTGGGCTCCACCCCGAAGAACAGGGAGTCCTGCAGGCGGAGTTGGGGCGGGGTGCGGTACGGCTCTGAGAACTCTGCGTTCTTGAAGAGCTCCAGGAAGAAGGGGAACACTCCCTCACTGTGGCCCGCCAGCTCCAGGGCTGAGCTGCGCAGACTCGCCTGGTATCCGTCTGACACGTGGTATTCCCTGGGGAACTCACAGGTGACTGGGAGCACTAACTTGCTGGTGCGGACTATCAAGTCTCTGCTGCTACCTGGGCTGCTCCTGGGGAGACCTGTCACCAGGTTGGTTCCCACAATCTTGTCATCTGTTACCTGAGGGTCAACATTTACTTTACTTTAATTGCTTTTTCAGTGACAACCTCACACAACTTTAATATAGTAATATTATTTCCCCAATCGCTCATCGCAGAGACTAAACCCTGTGCACATTCAGTCTAAAAATGTTCAACTCAGTAACTCTGACCTCCACCACTGTGCCGCAGGTTTTGAGGCTGAAGTTGAGGTTGATGTGTGTGCCATTGGAGACGCCTCGACAAGACGAGTTGGACAGGAAGAGCTCCAGTCCTCCTACAAGGTCCTTAGGAACTGACACTGTAATAGAGCTGGAGTCACACTGGACTGGCACTGCAGGAAAGAAAAATGGCTCTAAACAGTATAGAAACAGCATAACAGCATAAAAACATCCCACAGCTGTGTGATTAGATATATATTTACCACACAATCTGTATGGAGGCTGAGCACGTGGAAAATAACAGTAAAAACAAGATGGAGAGGCAGTAAAGAAAGAGTGGGTAATATTCTTGAACACAATATAAACATTTTTTTAAAAAACAACATCTGTTGCCTGACACTTGGCTAAATAATGTAAGAATTTAAGTTTGTCAATATTGTCCTTTTTTTCGAGGGACTAGGTTTATCAGTTCCAGCCTCTGGCATTTGGTGCTTTTCTGCTTTTCTCTGTTTTCCATTACTGCAATTTGAAAAAAGATGAAATTATTTGTCATTTCATTGAACAGTTGATCAAAATAAAAACTGACTAGCACCAGTTTTTATAATCGATTCATTATTAAAGCAGCTTTTCAAGCAAATATGCCAAATATCTACTGGTTCCAGCTTCTCAATTGTGAATATTTGCTGCTTTTTTTGTTTTATGTGACAGTATACTGAACATATTTGAAATTTTGACTGTTGGCACTGGTAAATGGACTGAAAGTAACACATTGTTTTCACCAGTATTGTCTCATTTCCCATCCAAAAGGTCTGTAGGAAAGAGCTGGCCAGTCCTGTTATCTACTGCTACTATGATTGAGGATCTTTATGGTCTGAAGAAACACATTTTTATCATATCTCTTCTATCTAGAGCATCTTTTCAGATTAATGCAAGCATGCACCTAAGTGTCAGTTTGCCTTGCTGTCTGATTGATTATCTATCCTCAGTATCTACCCTTATCTCACACACATACACACATACACATACACACCCTGACATGTTCGTTTATCCTCTCCCAGCTCCAGCCCTCTTGGGCAGTGGCACTGATAGGAGTCCAGCAGCGAGGAGCAGCCATGGCTGCAGCCTCCATTGTTAGCGTGACAGCCTGCTATCTCTGCATGAGGCAACACAGAGAAAAGGAAAAGATGGAGAACACCATGTGGACAACACTCCGGACTGGTGTGTCATATATATATATATATGTATATATAGATATACCTCTGCAGTTGTGCCCATCCTCATCCAGCACGCGGCCCGGCCCACACTCACAGCGCCTGGAGCCTTTGGTGTTAACACACACCTCTGCACAGCCACCGTTGGCCTTCTCACACTCATTCACATCTGAACATGGGATACACAGCACACCTGGGTCAGACATTATTATCAGACGAGTCTTGTTTTAATCGACTGAGTAGCAGAAGGGTGGAGTTATTACCTCGAGGCAATTCACTTAGAGCTGAGCCGAGGAGGACGATAAATCAACTTTAAAGGACTTTAAATCTAAGTTTATAATAAAGAAGGGACTGGTAAAGAAATGATGATGGATGAAATAAAAGGAGAGACAAAAGTGAGCGTGCAAGAGAGTGAGGAAAGAGAGGGAGTGAGGATGGAGAAATGGGGAAGTCATTTCTGAGACAGGGAAAGGCAGATTTGGTTGATGAGTGAATAATGAGATAATGGCAGTTTTCAAGCTGGCTAGGTTCCTACTGCATGCCTGTCACCCATCATTAGGTGTACCATGCAGTATACCACACACACACACACACACACACACACACACACACACACACACACACATAGCCACCTTGAGTGAAGTCAGCAAATACAAGACACAATTGTGTTTCCTCCTGTCAACAGCACTCAGAATATAGTTATAGAAATGAGATCATATGGCCAGAGCAGCAGTCACAGAGTCGTGGTGCACTAGAGCAATGTTTCTGCAGTTGTAAGGGGTACATGTAAAGCTTATGGAGTAAATAATGGAACAGAATGTATGATTTGATTTTAAAACTATAAATATCCACATATTTAGTCAGCTATAACACCACACAGTGCTGCGATTCACTAGTGTGAAAACTAGTAAGGTACCTTGGAAAGACGTTAAAGTAATGTGAAAATTATTAAAATAGTTATGGATAGGTAGGAGGGGTATGAAAACTTACCAACTTACAAACTTAACCAAATGATGCTGATGCTGATGAAGACTATGAGATGCAGCTGAAAGCTACAGAAAAGGTACAGTGAAAGCACCTTCCCGTTCGCATGCATGTGGTTAGATGATGAACTGCGATGATGATTTCATCGTCCTGATATTCAGTGACAAAATAATAATGAGTAACTAATCAAATTCATTTTCCTCAAACTTACTGTTTTGAACTTTTGCACTCTAGAAAATAAACCCTCACATGAATGATTATGGCGCAAGTAAAAAAAAAAAAAAGTTAAAATTTCTGAGGAAAGAAACAAACGGCTTCATTCTATTGGCTTTTGTTGTCTTGCACCATATTTTGAATATCCCTCTAAGTCAAGTAAATAATGGATGTTTGACTAAGAATAGCATAAAAACATGTCTCCAGAAATATGACTGTATTTGTCAAAACAAATCCAGTCTGACTGTGTTGGCTTGTTATTGTTTTCCAGAAACCATTTCCAGCCTATCCGGCTTCCACGTTCCCTTTCTTATCTTTGTCTGTCGCATGACTTATCTGTCCCCTCTCTTCCTCCCTCTGTGTCTGTCTCACCCAGGCATGTTTGTCCGTCTGGTCCCAGCACAGTTCCAGGTCCACAGTGACAGTCAGACTCAGGACATCTGGGGCCTGTGCAGTCCATCTCATCACAGATATCATAGAAATCTGTGCAACGTACATGCACGTGGACATATTAACACAACAACAGAGACGGAAATGAAAAGTAAATCAGTTATAGGATTTTTTTTTTTTTTAAATAGACTTTTTACATATCAGACATGCTCACTCACGGCCACAGTAAACATGGAAGCAGACTGAGGGTCTTGGCAGGCGGTAGACAAAGTATCCCCCAGCGCAGGCCTTCACATCTATGCTGGCGTTCCAGTGGCAGCAGTTGTCATTGAAGCTGGCACACACAGGCAGGCTGACGATGCCTTCATGGGGCTGAGGGTGGCTGCCGTTGAGCCAGATAGGAGCGTGGGTGCCACAGTGATTCTCAGAGACGCAGAAGGTTGGCATGGCATCCCCGGCCATGCCAGTGAAGCGGTACCATTCTCCAGACATGTGGCTGTCGCACAGGGGCACACCGGACGTCTGGTTGACATGGTACTCTGTGTTCCTCCAGGGTTCATTCAGGCTGATGTAGGCAGAGCACGGGTCCAGGGCTGAGGCATGTGGGTGGGATGATAAAATGAACAAGACTTTGAATAGGTTCTGAGAGGGCAGTCAAAGTCAGTAACTATCACTTATTTTTCAGATTAAGACTTTACTTTTACTTTACTTTTTTCAATTATTTCTCTATCACTGACAAAGGGGAACTGCAATCAAAGAAGAAAACATATGAATTATAGCTGACTTCCTTTATGCTTCCTCTATCCTCTATGCAGCCATGCGGACAGGTTTTCTTTTATCATTCCAGGTTTTCAGATTTCAGCCTCCACAGTCAATCAATCAATATAATAGAGGTGAAACCCTTTTATTAAATATAGTAATAATCCAGACATCTCTGCCATTGGTCTTCTTCAGAGAAATCAGAAATCACTGCAACCAAAATTATCTGCATGTCAAGATACCACTAGATGTTGATTCAAGGTGATACCAATTGTTACTTTGTGAAAGGTCCAAATGTCTTCTCAGTCCATAAACAAGCACAAAATCTTTAACCTAGTTCATTGGATTGTATCTATACTGGTCACTGGAGCAAATGTGCTACCATGAAGCAAACCTTCAAGATAAACTGTAAAACAGAGTCAATTTTAATTGAACTAAAAGTCAACAAGCCATCCACAAAAGGCCCTTTATCCAACGAGTTCTGTCAGTGGCAACTCTTCTTCTCACTGCAGCCGGTTGTGCCGAATCAGGAGAACAACTGAACGAGCAGAGTAAACAAAGTGCAGCAACACAATCAATAGTCTCTCCCCTCATCATGTCCTCTCAACAGTGTAATTAAGAGGTAGATGTAAAACAAATAGAAAGGAAGAAGACATGAGGGATGATGGGAGTGGGCAAAGTGGGTGAGAGTGACAGTAAGTGTTAATCACTGAGTATCAGCAGTGATGAAGAAACAGCAGGAGGTTGATCAGCTCAGCAGTAAAGCATCTTCAGTGACAGGTCAGAGCCAGGAAACATGACAGAGGACAACCAGCACACCACACCTTACTGGATACCACTATGACCAGTGCAGCGGGCTTTCCATTTAGCTGGATTGCTCTACATAAAATATCCATGTTAACGCTTTCCCATCCATATCTTGAATGAAAATCATTTTCTGCGTGACATCTAACAAAGGCCAAGGTTGACAATAACCATTCCTCTCCTCATAACTGATATCACAAGTAGACATGATTACACACAACACACACAACAATGCACTCCAAGGTATGGTAAGAAAAATTAAAAGACTGCACTTTGGCGTTGGAAGCAATGAAAATGTGAGTAGGGACTCATTTTGTGACCATAAATGATGTCACCACACACATAATTTTTCTCCCCCCATCCACTAATGGACCGTCCATCTTGTCACAACCTGCGGCTACGGTTAAAGGAGGAGGATCAATCCATGGCCTGTGCATGGGGCCTGAGACGTACCACTGACCGACTGTGTTCCAGCTCGAGCAGCACAGAGGGGGCAGAGGACGGAGCTGACTCATGCAGTTGTATGTTAATGGAAGCGTTAAATCTTCCAAATGGGGCTCAAATAACTTAATATGGCCATTAAGGGAACGTGGAGCTGCACCTGACCCGAGTCAGCCTCCTGCATGTTATCTATACAGATGAAAATGAAGACCCACACTTAACAACGTCCAACCTTATTGTTCCTCATAATAAATATTTTATGTTAAAGAATAAAGCTGGCGATATTCTTTTCTTATCTTTAATGAATCCTATGGAAACAACAGAACCAACAATGAAGTGATTCTACAAACAAGTACTTCCTGTTTATCTAGAGTCTAATATAGGTATCTTAAAATTCTGTGCCACAGACCCCCATGATTGTCCAGACACCATTAAAACACATCAGTGAGACACACCGTTGCACTGGCTGATATGTTAATTCATAAGATGAACATGGGCGTTGCAGTTTATTTTCAATCCCACATAGGCTACTTATCTTGCTGCCGTAAATACTCAACCAAATGTGTATTAATCCGCAAGGCAAAATAGTCCCCAAGAATTGCACTATTCGTCATAAGTGACATTTGCAAAAAACTACAGTGCCCAGCTATTTTAGGAAATTATTAGGCCTTTTTTCTTGAAAATTGCAGTAAACTGATTAACCAAAGACATTAATGGTTTGGTCTTTTCATGGGATTTGTTGAGAGTAAGAATAATATGGCTGTTTTATCCTTTCATCTAAAGTACAATAACAACAAACAAAAAATCACCATAAACACAGATAAGATACAGACTCATTGCTGAACAGTAATGTAAATCTGAATCTTAGTGCAGGAGATACCTGCTTGTTTTGGGTGTAAACAACATGAGAAATGTTACACTCACCTTCACCTGCAACCGCAAGGATCTCCTGCAGCAGACCTGAGATCACCAGAAAAATCATGATATGTTTTTTCACAGTTGGATGAAAGATAAATCCTAGCTCAGTGCGTATGTGTAAGGTGTGTATCTGTGTAGCTCTTCTGGTTCATCTTTAGGAGAGGTCCGTCTTTAATAGGCACCTCTTATCTGTATACGTCATATTGTCATGTCTCTTTTTCACCTTGATCCCCTGACCTTCTTCTCCCTAAATCCAGTAACACGACCATCCTCCCATTGTTTCAGCCTGAGCAGTCCTCACATCCTCCTCCCTCCATCTCCCCACACATGACCGTAAACTACCCCAAACTATTCCAGCAAAACATGTTGAGAAACAGTGTGGTCGGGGTTTATGATACTTTTACATATCTATGTAGTCTTTCTCTCATCCTTCCTGATTTAAAGGGCAATAAAATACAACCAATGATGTAATCTCCAGCAGCTTTAAACCAATCTGATTAATCTGTAGCAGTGTCGTGTCGGAGCATCCTTCCCTTGGAGGCGACGGCTGGGTTTGCACACTTAGGATTTACCTGAGAACAGACAGAGACCCCTCAGCGACACTGTGCCAGTAGAGTGACTATGTTCTCATTTAGCTCATTACTTACTCACCAGAAGAGGCCAGGAAACGTCTAAAGCTTGGCCCTTTTCATTTAGAAGCTGCTCAAACTAACCTCATGCTTGCAGTTTTTATTGCTTATATGTAATTGAAGCAATGGAAGCATTAATCCTCAAGGCTGTAAGAATAAATGAGGTGGAACATGCCATTCTTCTTTTGTGATTACCCCTGGAAATAAGACACTGTTAGGCCTCCTGGCTGCAAGTCTCTACGGCACAGGCAGATTCAATCAGCACTTTATTACACTTCTGCATAACCACGCTGTGTAGAGGGAAGTTGTACAGTATGTGTAGTTCTTTATTTTTTAATAGTTTCCTCACTTCTCTCTTTTGTTCAACTTTCTTCTAAATTTCATCATAAGAGAGTTTTCAGAGTTTGGACTTTTGACTAAACTTTCCAGTTATATATACCATGTTTACCGCGTTGGTTTTGGTAATTTCACTGCTGTGGAAAGTGTTACAGTATCAGGTTGAAGGATACTGGTAGGTTCGTTTTTCTTTCTCCCTGCTGGCGGAGTGACATATGGATGGTATTGTTGGTCCAGACATATCGCAATGACTACTAAGTGGATTGGACTAAACTTTCATTGTTCCCAGAGGCTGAAGCCTAATCATTGTTGGTGATTTCTGTACTTTTCCTCTAGCGCCACCATGAGGCATTTAGTGAAACGTCTCAACAACTACTGTGTTATGAAATTTGGAACAGATGTTGATGAATTTCAATTTCAAATTCATTCAAGTGCTGTCATTAGGTCAACATTTTAATTTGTCCAATGCTTAAATACTTAATAAGATTGTAAGGAAATGATTATAGCCTTCTAATTTTCTATTGCTGCTTTATAAACTTGGAATTTTCAGACTAATATGCAGTTTCAACAGACCATCATAACCATGTGTTGCTTCATGTACCTACTGTATACACACAGTTTATCCCCACTGGTCTATCTCATAGGATGTCCTGTGCAAGCAGAGCTGGAGGCCAAGGAGAGGAGAGGAGGCGGTCAAGACCTTGAAAAGCTGGTCCTTGTAAATATCTGGAATATGTCCATTAATCACCAAGTCTTCACTTTGAGAAAAAAAAAAGAAAAGAAAAATGCTACTGGACCACTGGCTCCAAAAACTGGATAAGGATTTTATTGATAATTGAATTACATTTCTCTTTTATACATATTTCATAAATGATACAGGATTTTACATTTTTCTTTTTTGCCAACATTACAGCATCATATGTCAACAGAGGAAAAGAAAGAAAAAAAAAAAGACAAGAAAAATAAAATAAAATAAAATAAGAGGTCAGAATGGAGTACAAGTTCATTTCAATCCTATATTCTGCTTCACTCTTTAGGCATTTTAAACATGTCTTATTGTAAGTGCACACAAACGAGATATTCAAAACATAACACACATTCAAACCATAGAATAATAATGCGATTTTGGAGAAAAAGGGTGAGGGTGGATGAAATGAGAGGGGGACGAGAATGGGAGGTGTTCCCCGATAAGTTAACAGAGTGCGCCTGACACTTTTCCATCGGACTCAGGACTTTCCTTTGGATCCAGGACCATAGTAACTGAGGTCAAGAGGTCATAAAGCCTCCTTTATAGGTGCACTGAGGATGGAGGGTGTTTTTCCATTTATTGGGGAGTATAAATGGCGGGTTTATGGGAGTAAATAAGGTGAAGATGGAACTGGGGTTTGATGGGGTTTGAGCAGTTGGTTGGCTGGGATCAAGTCAGATTTGACAAGGCAGGTTGTAAAGACGCAGCCCTGTCCACTGCCCTTTATAACTAGGAATCTCTACGAACAACGTTCTTAAATTATCTTTGCAGGTTGTTGTGTTTTTTTTTTTCCTTTTTTTTTTGATAAATCATCTTTTTTTATTTTTACATAATTTCCCATGTAAACATACATTCATGCAACACCCTCTTTATAATAAAGTTTCCCTATATTTGATATATTTCGTTTTTAAAAAATAAAAGCGAGAGAAAAATAAAGGCAATAAACGGTGGATGGCATGATAAAAAAAAAGTAGGAGGTGATGATGGGGAGAAGTGTTGTGTAGAAACAGCAGAGGGGAGGATTGGACTGCTGACAGAGGCCTCAACTCTCTCACCTCCCACAGTACGTCTCCAAGTTAACATCGTTTTCACTGTCACCTGTGTGTGTGTGTGTGTGTCATGGTGTGTGTGAGTGAGGGAAAAATGAATTTAAAGCTAATGACAGCTATGAAGTGCGATGAGGGCGGGATTGATTTTTGCCACTATTGACAGGGATTAGGGGCAAAGTGCTCATGAATATGGAGATTTGAACTTTGCCCCCAGTGCCCTCACCACTCGTCAATACATGGATTCATTAAACACACGTTCACACACACACTCACACACACACACACGCACGCACACACAGCAGGATCGATTTCCCCTTCCAAACATTCAAATTTAACCCTCCTTTATATGAGGCGTCATTCTAATTAAGAGCTTAACTTTCTTGATGATCCTATCTCTGCTTTTTACCAAACTGATATATTGTCTATATCATTTAAATCATTAATCATCCAAAAGGCACCATTTCCCTTGGAGATAACGCACACACCAACGCACACAGTAACAGATCAGACCAAATCCTGCTTTGAGATCTGCATGGCTAACTTCTGATTTGATCTAAAATCATGCATTTTAATAAAAACATCTGCAGTTAAACACAAGGATCTCCTCAGTGGGACTCATCCAACTGTTGACACACAAGTCTGTGTGCAGGCACGTCATGTCGTTGTGCTTCCCCTCTGCAGAGGTGATCTACAGCAGTTCAGAGTGAAAATGTTTGGCTCTGAGACCTTTTTTTTTTTCTTGAGACATAAATGGGAGTGGAGAGAGGGACACCAATCCTCACCCTGAACAGAAAACTTAAGTGTACCTGAAAAAGGTTTATTCAGTGACCATCCAAAAAAAAGAAAAGAAATGGACAACACAAACATATGGCTTCTATAACCTTTGATTTAACCAATCAGGGGGATGAGACTTCAGCTAGATGTGGCAAAGAAAAGCGTCCAATTAAGTACAAAATTGCAATAATGCTCCTACACATTCACAAATTTCTACTGAGGGCATACCACAGCATGCAGTCTACCCTGCCTTGCCATCAAGGGAGCAGGGGGGCATTACAGCAACAGTGGGAGGAGAAAACTCTGGCTTTATTTCAGGATGAAAAAAGCCTCTATGAAACAATGTCATGATGCTTTTTTTTTTTTTAGGGGTAGCCTCTTTTATTTTGTCTATTAGCTCAGAAGAACATGTTGAATCGGGGGATGCTGAACTGCAGGAAATTCACTTACATACTGCTCCTCATGTAAACGGCAGCTCTATGTTTTTAAAGCCATTCAATTCATCAGATATATATTAAACTATAACATGCCTGTAGGTTTGTCTGAGGCAACGGTCTCTGGACATATTAACCCCTTCCTTAGGTGAAGCATTAAGCAGCGATCTTTTAGATCAAGCATGACATTGCTCAAAAACAATCAATTCCAATCAAAGCCACGTTCAGCCCGATTTGGCTTCAACGTTGTTCCCCCCCTCTGGTGGCCATGCACAGGAGCCGTACGTCCAACGTGGACGTAGTTATTGTAAACTATACGGAGTATGTTTGTAATGAAAAGATATGAAATAGCATACGGTGTAAGTGTGCGTATGTAACGTTGCGGATGTGCGTTAGCAGGGGGCCCTCGTGGCAGGAGATCTTCAGAGGATGTGAATGAGATGATGTTTGGAAGAGAGCTCCTCCCCCCACTGAAAAAACTAGCCTCTGGTCATCTGTTTATTTGATTGTATACATATATATATTTATATTCTTTTCATAACAAATATACTATGGCTTTCAAAATAAAAAGTGCCAAAATATTTTTTTTGGAATAAAAGAACACACAGTGATGTTGTTGTCGGTAGTACTCTCATACTTGCGCAGACCGGGCCGCTACAGGACGTCAACAGGAAGAGGAAAAACGAGGCGTCGCCATGCCTTCATCCTGCGAGTCGAGACAAGCTCCTGACAAAGGTCACACTAGGAAGGTCACACGGGGAAGGACACCTGTCCGTCACCTGGAGGAGGCGTGGCCCAGGGAGGGAGAGGCAGCAGAGTTCAGCTACAGGAAGACCACGGTCTCCCTGATGGTGCAACTGCAGTCAGGACTTCCTTGTAAACTTTAACATGTGGGATAGAGAGTCCCCCTGGAGCCTGCCCCAGCCAAGAGAAGGTGTGTGTGTTGACAGTTTGACTGCTCAAGGAAGCGGGACTGTACTGCTGCGTCGACCCGCAGTGTGGCCAGGGTCGGTGTCCCAGAGTACCCTGAAAGTCCCACACACACACATACACACACACACACACACACACACACACACACACAGACTCAACAATGCCCCTCTGCTTGTCCTCTGTCCTGGAGCGTCTAGAGGTGTGATTATTCCTATTTTCCCCCTGGAGTTCCCTGCAGGCTGTCCCTCTGAAGATTTGAGGCATATCCATAGTGCCCAGTTGTATTCCATCATCATAAGCATCATCATCATCATCATCATCATCATCATCGTCCTTTTCATCATCCTCACCAACCTTCAGCTGTAGTTTTTCAGTTCCTGGGTATTCTCACCATCCTTCTTCGTCTTTAAGCGGTTTTAACTTGCAATTCCAACTGGAGTTTTCAGTCAGGAAAGTAAAAAGAAATAACAGAAAAAAAAATCAAACAAAACAAAACAAAACCAAAAAACTAACTCCCACAGTCAAGAAAGGGATGGGATTATTGGGTGTGGGAGGGGAGGGGGTGGTCTGAGAAATAGCTGGGGGTAAAAGGGGTCGGAGAAGGGTGTTGGATGACAGGAGGGAAGAGGGTAAGGGGCTTGTAGGAGCTGAGAGAGGAGGGAGTCACTCCTTCCATCAATTTTTACTGGCGGTGAGCTGCTGAACTGGGAGCTGGAGCTGGAGCGGGTCCCGAAGACGCTTCAGATCCAACTCCACCTGGACAGGGTGGACAGGGAGAGAGAGGGAGGGGTGGATGGGAAAAACATGAGATGAAAGTGTGTGTGTGTGTGTTTGTGTGTGTGTGTGTATGTGGGGGGAATGGTTTGAAAGTAGGTCTATACACAGCTGTTACAAATCTGAGTACTGAACTGTAAAATGTGTGACTCCCCAGTGTGACTTCAGTACTCATTTCACAATCACAAAACATCCAGCTTTCACCGAGCAACCGTACCTCAGCGATATCATCCTTCAGCTTGTTGTACTTCTCAATGTCGAAGCGTGTCCTTTTCACCCCCTTGTGGAAGAACAGCAGATACTGTCTGTCTCTAGCGTCGGGGTAAACATACTCCTGCAGGTTATAGAGGGACATAGTTTATCGGATAGCCTTGTCCTTGGGCCAAATCACACCGACGACACATTAAAAATCAAATGTTGATTCATGGATGCTGAATTAAATTTCCAAGGGCAACAGTGTCACAAGTTAAGCTGTTTGAACAGCTGAAATATTTCTATTTTGTGCAGGGTGTTGCAAAGAGAGGATAACCATTAGATTTCATTCCTGTAATGGTTTGTTCTCTGGTTACTAAAATAGTCTCTGCATCATTTTTGGTATCAGAATCAGTGTCGTATTCTTTGGCACAAAAAAGTATCAAAAACACAACCAGTGTTTCCACTAGCAGTGAGTTCATTAACAAGACTAATCTAATGATAACTTTTATAATTACTTGTCTAATCCTTTGGTCAGCAAAATATCAGAAAACAGTTCAAAAATGCACCATCAGAATTTCCCAAAGTCCAAGGTGACATCTTCAAATGATTTATTTACTTAAAAACCAAAGATATTCCCTTTACAATGACATAATACAGAAAAAAAATCAAATTCTCAAATTTAAGAGGCTGGAACCAGATAATGTTTGCTTGACTTTCTGCTTGAATTAAATGCTTAATGGATTATCAAGATTGTTGTTTTCTGTGAATTTGGCAAATTAGTTATTCAACTAATCGTTTCAGCTTTTACCACAAACAGCAGCAGAAGATGTTTTTTTTTACACTCACATGAATGCATTAATAATGCATGTATAATAACTCAGGATTTTTATGATTTTACTGTTTTTCCTGTGGCTTACCTGGCGCGTAAGCACGAAGTAGGCATACATGGCCATGGCTGTGCCATAAGTAATAAAGTAGGTGACGGGCTCCATGATATCCCAGGAGTACTCCCACCAGGTGAGCCGGGCCAGGATGCCGAACTGGGTGGCCATGTATGCCATGCCGCCCCACAGCACCCAGGTGGTACGCCGCTCTGCCTTCTTACTCAATTCCTCCCTCACCTGTGCAGACATCAAGAAGAACGCAGACAGTCAGCCAGTTCAAAAAGAACGAGAGAGGCAAATCTGTATTGAGAATCCAGAGAGGACATGATGGTTTTTTAGCACAAGTATACAAACTGACAACAGCTGTGATACGTTTTCCAGACCCTTGTTTACAGATTAAATCTTAATTATCATGAGATTAACTGTTTTGTTGTGATCACAAACTGATTATCTCTTTACAGAGATAACAAATTCATTTTGCCAAGTTCCCAACTTGTTGGCCCCTTAACAATAGCCCTGATGGCTTGTCGGGCCCTCTTCAACCATACATTTTTAATGGCTTAAAAGAAACAATGCCTGATATCTTAAGATAATGATATAATAAAATAATTATCGGCAGATAAGAGGATTATAAACAGGCCTTCATGAGTCAAAGCAACGACAGTTCCTCTTGGTTTTCATGGAGAAGTATGCAAGAGCGTGCAAAATAATTTTTTTCAAGGTCACATGTTTTACTGTTCAGCTACTTGGTTAGCTAGGTCAGCAATGACCTTGGATGGCTAACAGCAGAAATGTCAGTATTGTCAGTGTACAGACCTTCTCTAAGGGGCGGAGTTGAGAGTTGAGGTCCTCCAGTCGTCCAATCAGCTCACGCTCTTTGCTAAGTTGGTGCTCCTCAATGCGCAGGGTGGTATAGAGCTGCTGCACCAGAAACTTGACGTCATTCAGCCTTTCTGCCTCCTCGTGGGGCAGCAGCTCTGAGAGACACACACACACACACACACACACACACACACACACCCACACACACACACGCACACGCACAAAAGCAAACAAATAAACGGGCTTTAATGTGACCCACTTGCTGGCAATCAAACAACTTCTTCCTCTTATTATTAATGAGTAAATGTGAGGGAAAGACTCAGAGCAAACAGTACAGTCTCAGGCTCCGCTGTGCCCGTCCTCACCTCTCCTTGGTGGCCGCACTAGGTGTGTGGTGTCATTAATGACGAGCTTGAAGTCATCCAGCAGCAGGATGTCTATGCCTGTGGAGGAGGCAACCCTCGCTCCATCTGGACGGAGAGACAAATGGGAAGCGGGGCAGTAAGAGAGATGGAGCACTGATGGGTAAACACTTCGAACACACCATTCACCTCTCCTGATAATCAGGCCCGTTGGTTGCCGGCTGATTATGGTGCGAGGTAAAAGCAAACGCACTTACACACTAAGAGAAAGATTTCAAGTACCAGTTGTTCCAGTATAATGAGCCCTCTGAGCAGAGTGAGGGCTGAAAAATCATTTCATGGTGCACGCAGCGGTATTACATTCTGATGCAAAGCCACAACTGCAGGAACACTTAATAGCCTCAAAATACAAGAACACTTGAACGCGTGTTAAGGACACATATACATATAACCCGCTGGAGTAAATGGATATAGTGTGGGGAGGGGTGTGTGTTTGTGTGTGTGTGTGTGTGTATTATTGCTTTTGTGTGCATACCCATGGAGTAGATGGCTACCCGGTCGATGCCTCTGTCCTCTGCCTGGAGCTGTTGCAGGAAAACTCCCACACAGTCGCTGAGAGGCTTGAGGGTGAACTGACAGCGCTCTCGCCTGGACGGCAAACTGACTGAGATCACCGGCAGCCCGTTCTGATACACCACTGTCACCTCTGTGAGGGAGGTTGCAGGCGAGAAAATGAGAGTCAGACAAATGTCACAAAAGTAGAAAATGTATGACGACAGCCTAAGGTCTTAACTGAACCATGGAAACGAGCTTTTATGTGCTCGTCTCCCTCTGAATGAAGTAACTGAACATTTAATAAAAACGCAGAAGAAGAAGTTTATTTTGTTTGTTTTGCTCAGCACTAGTTAGTTTTAGCATTTTCTGGATTACCAGCTTTTAAACAAATACAGAATCACGAGTTACTCACTCATTCTTTCTAACTTGAACCAACCCAACACTGTCCACAACTACAGCACCACAGAACATTTTAGGCTCCGATATTCTGACGGTGTTACGCTAAAATCAACCTTCAAGCGGGAGGAGTGTGGTTTGAGACCCAGCAGGGGGCAGTGCAACAGCAGCTCCACCTGTCAGAGGAGTTCAACAACAAAACTGCCAGACTCAGAGAACTGAGGGTGGCAGCAGCCCTGGATTAATGCACATCCTGAACTCAAACACTTCACAACAGCAACAGCATCTCTATTGATTTACCATCAAACACTATGATCAATACTTAAGTTATGATAAGTTATTAAAAGTCAGTTTACTCTTCTGTGACCTCACCATTGTAAACA
This sequence comes from Seriola lalandi dorsalis, assembly GCF_002814215.2. Lineage (NCBI taxonomy): Eukaryota > Metazoa > Chordata > Actinopteri > Carangiformes > Carangidae > Seriola > Seriola lalandi. The sequence goes on from NW_019525023.1 coordinate 1,819,035, forward strand.
CCGCAGACAGCAACTACAGCACGGCAGGTGAAACAGAAGCCAACTCAAGAGCTATTTGTAGATCCACTGTGAATTCTGATTCGGTTCACCTCCACATACCTGCTGACTGCTGCTTTGCCAAAATAAGTCCTTGTTATACTGTGAGTCAGACCATGAGAATCTATACCAGTGGTTCTCAAAGTGGGTTCCGGGGACCCAACAAGGGTTTTTGAGGGGGTTCCTTGGGGTCCCCAGCAAAAAGGGGAACTATTTATTTTCACTTAATTCCATCCATAAGTAACACAATCAGAGAATGCATGACTATTTTGCTCATGGGTTTCAAACACTTTTTGTAATTAAACATCTAAAAGCAAAAATCTTCTCAGGTGGGGGTCCATGGTCTAATTTGTGTCAGTTCAGGGGTCCTTGATGTGACATAGTTTGAGAAACCACTGATCTATAGGGCATAATATTGCTAACCTTCTCCTCACAGAACAGTTGTGTCGATTCATTGATGCCAACTACTGATATTTCTTATTCGCATATAAAGTCTAAAAAGACCTCTAAGAGATGCCTGTGTGGTGGGACTGACAATCCAACACACACCTTCAGGTACACATCACAATGTGTACCTGAAGGCTTATACCATTATCATGCTGAGTGGCCTCTAATGACAGAGCCATGAATCAACGCAGAGGGCTGCGAGTCCACACACACACACACACACACGGACAGGAGGGAGATCCAAGCTGCTGCCTTGTTGCTGCTGCACCCGACAACCTCTCCCTCCTGCTCAGGACCACTGCAGTGAATCAGCACATCTCTGCTTGGGCTCGCACCAAGAAGTGGTGAAATCATCGGCAGCACAAACTGAGCTCTTTTTTTTTTTTTTGACCATGTTCAAACACAGACACTTGCAGACATTTCATTTCGCTTCTTCCGTCGTTACAGTGACAATATGAAACTTGGCCCCAAGTATCTGAGCTGTCCTCCTCCTGCACCTGTTCTCCTTGTCCTCCTTCACCCTGGCATCACAGGCACATTGCTGAAGGCATGAGGATCCTGTGCCTATCTCCGCTCCAAAGCTACAACTATCAAAGCTTGCTTTAAAATCAAATCAACTTGCTGCTGTCTTCTCCTCTCAGTCCCCCTACCTTTCTCTTCCTCCCGCTCTTCACGCTCGCCATCCCCTCCTGCCTCTCACACAGACGAGCAGATGCTACCCCGAGACAGATTCCATATTAATGACTACTGCCTGTTAACTCCAAATGAGCCTCTCCTGTCTGATCGATGCAGAGTTTCTCAAAGGCGCAGATGTCCTTTGTCTTGAAAGAGGGCAGAGGCTGGATTTGGGGCTTTCTTTAAAAAGGGGGAACCATTGATACGGGTTTTATGGTGTCAGAAATAAACTACTATGAGGACTTACCTTCTGGAGCAGCGGTTGAACACAACAGTCTCTGGCCATGCCATGAGGGGCCGCCCCTCCAAACCTGCAGACAGGAAGAGAAAGGGCAACAACCTGGTTATTCCACATGTACATGGTGCTCTTTTATCAGCCAGTGTGCGACACTCAGCAACATGACGCTACCCTAATCTACGCCATTCACTTCTCTCGTTCTGTATTTGTGAGACTGACCGCTTATTACGTTACAAAATGGCGTCCTCTGTTCCAGTTTCTGGAAATGTTCCCATATACAGACTGGAGCCACACCCAAGAAGCACGGATTAATGGATCTAACTGATCCAACTGCAGCTTCCCAGCCACAGAAATACTCTACAACGGCCTGACGCATAAAAACACACACACACACACACACACACACACACACACACACACACCGGGCCTCTCATATCCCATCTAAATACACCAGCATCCAGACACAGAAACCACCACTTGGAGAAAAACGCCACAGTGGGAGACACAGAAAGAAAGCAGCAGCCACATGCAGCTTGAATAACAACAGTGTGGTTCAGTATGAATTCCCCACTTGTGTCACAGTCTGGTGGGAGGAGGGGAAGAAGACGAACGGAGGAGCAGAGCTTGAGGAAACCCTCGTACCTTTTTTTTTTTCTTTTTTCTTCTGTTCAGTAAAGTAGGAGTGTTCATATGCTCTGCACATGTTTCAAATTACCGAGCTCGTCGTGTTTTCTGGTGAGCCACGATCGAGCCTTTTAAAGGCATGAGACGGGCTGTTAGATCCCCTCACACTTACGCAGAGCGAACGGGGGTGAGGATGAGACATCACGCTAGGAAGAGCGCCAGGGGGCAAAAACACAACTTTTCTGATTAAAGTTTTAGTTGCGTGTGCACGCACAAACAAAATATGCCTCTACTGCACCGCCAGAAAAAGACAGAGCTCTGTTCCTCTGCCGAATGGTCCTAATATTTAATAAGTGGCGCCTGGAGCCATGCGATTTGCGCTGTATGGAAATGCATTCACTGGGTATGCAGACACATTACATTCTCCTATGAGTGCACCAGTTCAGTCACTTTAAGTAACCCCTTCTGTTTCTGGAGACACAGGTCATGCTTTCACACAGTCAACAGATTTGACAGCATGGTACTCAGCATCCAGCAGGCCTCAGTCTGATGTACTCGCTCTGTGTACAACTGCTGTAATATCAGATTCTTTTATGATATGCACACACTCGCTGACCCGCACTGAGCTGAATCACAACAGCAGAGATCCAAAGCTCTCACTGCTTCCCTTTTATGACTCTGGACTGACAGTTATGGACCGAAAAGATATCTTAGTGGAGAGCGGGCGCTGTCAGTGCAACCAGATGCTTTCTGAATCTGCACAAACACTATGGATACCCATTTACCAATCACAGCATGTTAATGCTGGACGATCAGCCTCAGAGAAGCAAGATCAAGGCTAGGCTGCCTGCAATGAACTCAGTGGTCTGAATACTAAGGCCACAGTTTATCATTACTCAAGCAGGACAGATATCCTGGCTAACACTGTGATACAGGAACCAACAGAGGAAGTTCTAGTGCTCACAAGGCACTTGTTTTTTTCCGCTGTATGCCTCATGACAGTACGAGGGTAAGACTTGTCTATTGAGTACAGATTCTCACAGCCACTAATGGTCAAAAACCTTGCAAGATTGTACAAAGTTCAAATATAGAGATTTTCAAGACGTTTTCAGTCAGGTTTATGGCATCTGACAACTGTCTGAACTTAACTGTCAAAATCATACTCCATGCCAGTTAAAACAATCACTTTGTGAGTGGACAGGAACAGCAGTGCGTCTACCTGTAGTGTGATGTGGAAGGGATAAATGTCTAGATTAACACAAACTGCGACAGTTAACCACCACTGAGACTTGTGAGCCTGAAAATTGCTCATCGCCACATTAATCAGTGATGAGCACCTTGTCAGCTGTGGATCTCTGCTGCTGCCTCCACGTTTGTCCTCACCAGGATCATACCGTGCAACACTGGCTCCCCACCATTCAGAGGCTCAGCGAGGGTCCCCAGATGGAGGCCCCGCTGAGCGCTCACTCTGCTGGTGTTGACTACTTGTCAGACCGCCCCCCCAAGAGAAAATAAAAACTTCTTGAAAACTCTTTCATATTTTTTCTGATGCACGACATAAACTGAGCACCACCACAGGGAACACAGGGGTGTGTGCACGTGTGTGTCTGCACATCAGGACTGTAAAGATCTTGGTTTGGCACCACCATGCCAGATGGCTGAATGTTGCAGTTAACTCCATGGTGAAATGTGTGTTTCTGTGTGTGTGTGTCTGTGTGTCCTAAATGAGAATACTGATTACAGTCCCGTGGTACCAAGAAGAGCCCAAACAGTGATTAGGCTGCTGATCAGATGAGATGCTGAGGAAGGCGTTTTGGCTGGTCTAGAATAACTGCACAGTCTGCAGAGAGCGGTCCAGCACTTCTTCGCTCATTCATTAACTTCAGCAGCTTGAAGCCAGGAGGAAAGATTTCATCCAGATACCCACAACATCACCGGCACGGAACCCACACACCCCGACACCCGGGGCACCATCACAAACATATGCAAATATGTTTGCCAGCGTGCGTGTACATCCACTGCGGAGTGACACGTATGTGCCTCTGTTGTGTTTGTAGGTGGCCGGCGATCGTGCGTGCGTGTACGTGCGTGTGCGTCCACCCTTCTGATCACCAGCCTGTTTGTCAGCGGTAGTTGCAGAGCGACTGAGCAGAGCCCTCCACTCCCCCCACCCCTCACCCCCTGGCCGGCGCACAGCCACTGAAACGCTGCCTGAAATATTTAACAGCGTAGCAACAGTCAATAGCACAGCAACCTTGGAATCAATGTCACACGGCTAAGAGGGGGAGAAAAAGAAAGAAAACGGGCATCGAGGACGGCCGGGAAGATGGGCAGATGAATTGGAGGACGAGAAAGAACGCGAGAATAAATGGAGGGGCAGCAGGGGAGCGATAGAGATAAATGAAGGCTGGAGTAAAAGGGTGTGAGTCCCGAGTGCGCTTGCGTGTCTAACCATGTGCTGCACATACTGTACCCTGCAGCAGACAATCCCTCCCCACTGAAACGTGACTGTGTGAGTGTTTGTAGTGGAGAGGGTGGCTCGGGAGAGAGAGAGAGTGAGAGAGAAAAAAGAAGAGAGGAGGAAAGGATGGAGGGAAACGGAGAAAAGGAGGGAGAGAGGGGGTGATAAAAAAGAGAAAGCTGTGAGAGCGAGGGAGAGCAGGGGGAGGGAGGAGGTGAGCGGTAGACTTGCTTGGAGGGGAGGGGGGCGGGGGGGACTGCTGATCACTGCAGTAAAGGAATCCCTCGTCTAGAAAGGGGGGTTGCCCCTTTACTTCACCCTCCCACCCTCCCTCCTCCTCCTCCTCCTCCATCTCTGTCTTACTCACAGTGAATCCTGATGTGCTGGTTTTGATCTTCTCGCAATTCTTATCTGCACTGCGCTTTAACTTCCACTGCATTTTTATCATGCCCCCCCCGACCCCACCCTTGTGCACGTGCACATTTTCCTTCAATTAAAAAAAAAAAAAAAGAAAAAAACACTCCTCAATTTAAAATCTCTCTCAGTGGAGTAAATGCACTACAAGCAGGGAGCCAATAGATTACAGAGGATATACTGCAGGAGATGAAAATAAATTTGATACACTAGAGAAAATATAAGGCTGTTAGTGGCAGCCCTTCCCTCCTCTCACATAACGTAGTAACTCAATGCAAAAGATATGATACTGATCTGTAGTAAAGATGAATCATCCTCATACAGTATGACTGTAACACAGACGTGCCAGGTTTCAGGAAAAAGGGTAGGAAAATAAAAACCCCCACTTTGCATTCATACAGTAAAACCAGGGGAGGGAATTCGACACACACAACCTTTGAGAGGGAAACTGCTGCAGCTCTGCCAACTATCAATATCTCCCCTACGTGCAGCCGCTTCCCTTTGCTGTGTTGAATTCCAGCAACATAATGGCATTCTTGTTCTCATTTCAGTCCAGATTATGTATGAAATTTGCAAGATTTATGAGCCTCCTCCTCTTCTTCCTCCAGCTCAATCACAAAGATTCATAAACTTGTTAGCGAAGCTGCTTTGAGGGTGGGTTAAAACTACTGCCACTGTTGTTCAGCCCAAGAAAAACTTAAGAAACAGAGAGTTATTTTTGGAGTTCTGCGCAAGCGTCAAAATGTATTGGGTCTTAAGTTAATTTTAATTTTACCCACAGTGCTTTCCAAACATTTTTCATCAGACGTACCCCCCACCGGCGCCACCTGTCATGTTTACAATGTGCTGATTTCCACTGATCCTAAACCGGTTGTTACTTAAACCTAAACATAAAAGTGAATATACTGTTGGCCTACAATACTGTTTTCATACATACAGTCTAAGCTGTCAATTGAGCTATTCCACCATCTCTCCACATGTATGGCCCGCTGCTTCTTTTAAGCTTTGTGGTTGTGGCTGGATCGGATCTGAACACACAATGACACAGCAGTTTAAAAAATCTCTTCTTCCTCAGAACACATCCTTTCATCTTCTGCACACCGCAGGGAAATTCTGGGTGCCAAGCATAAATTGTGTGTGTGTGTGTGTGTGTGTGTGTGTGTATGCCGGTGTGTGTGTGTGTGTCGGTGTGTGTGTGTGTGTTACAGACACCCAGCACAGAGGAATAATGTCTCTGATATAATTCCCATTTCATGGTGCCCCTCTGAGGGAGTGGGAACCTTTGTCATTTATCTACACAATGACTGCATCCATCTAGGTGGTAATGTGCTGTCCCGGGCCTCGGCTGCAGACCGGATAAGGCGGGTAGTCCCACAAAGTCATTCATAAAATCATTCATGGATACATAAACTCATGCATGTCAATAGAAGTTATACTATATACTCATTCAAGGCATGACTGCACACATGCAGCTTAATTATCTTTTAATGTTGCTACTTATCAAACATGCTTAAGATCTTTTTTTTCTTCTTTTTTTTTTTCCAATTCCCTTCTCTGGCAGAAGTCATAACGTGTGGCTAGATTTACAATCAAAGGAGCTGGGATCAATTCCTCAGTGGCTCAGTCGTTTGATAAAGGCTGGGGTCAAGGAGAGGTGGCGGTGCTCCATCATGCTACCATGACAGACAAAGCTATAGGAGAGTAGCATGGGGTCAACGTGGAGGTCAGTGGGAGGTCACTGTGTGTAGAACGACAGTTCGTGATGGGATCCATCAATATGAAGCCGATCTGGAGGAAGGGGACAGACAGGGGCCAGGTAGTGAAGGCACCCTGCCTTAAGCCAAGAGATGTACCCGAAAAACCTTGACGGAGTGTGGCAGAGGGGCGAGCACGTTACCCATGATACACCCACCTACTAGGACCGCCAGTGAGCTGGTGTAAACAATACACTCTGAGCGCTATATCACTGAGCCGATAAGAGCAGTGTTTTCAGTACAACCCCAACCATTAGCTGTGACATCCTGCTGACTCAACTTTGAGGACTATTTCCTTGTGGATTGTTGGGTGTAGGTGAATGAGGTTTATGAGCTATAAAATTGGAAATACGCTGCGTCTTCTATCTCATCAACTGAAGGAGGGGAATGTGTGTGTACGATGCTCTCATTCATTAACCCAGTGAGATGTCTGAGCTTTGTTTTTTCGTATCCTTCTGTTTCTGTCTTTATTACTCTTTTATAGCACATTAAGAGGCTGCTGACTGTGACTGTCTTGTTCTCATTTACAGTGAAGTGCTGTATTTTTTTTTTATTTTCTCAGAGAAATAATTAAATATCAACTAAATCAGACGAAAGCACCATTTATAGGATTTTTATGTTTTACTTGATGTAAGCTTTTTTTTTTTTTTTTTTTACAACCTTACGAACAACGGAAGCAAACTGCACAGTCAGACACGTTCTTAAATATCTGTTTGGGTTCCCGTCTTGACAAATAAGCAGGGGCCTTGAGTTGAAGAATCAGAGCTGAACACCCAAAATCTTTGCTGGGACACTCCTGACTCATCACACATTGAGGAAGCTGTTTGTAAGTTCTCTCTGCCGCTGAAAGTGTTTTCTTCCCAGGAGCGGGTGGCGGTGATCGTCACTTGACAAGAGCTTCGGCCATCGTTGCGCTTACAAGACAAGAGTTTGTCATACACCCTGTGAGCAGCGCTACGTTTTCAGGGCAGATTGGAGGCTACTGTGAGTCGCTATCAGAAAAATGTCAGGACGGGCCAGGGCTAGGTGGTTAGCGTGCTAACTTCAGCAGAGGAAAAGACGTGATAGAGACAGGAGTTTCCACCTCTGGAGACAGCTCTTGGTGAGTAAAGGAATGAAGTTTGGTGCTGAACTCACAACGTTTTCTTTAAGACTGACAGCTGTTGATGCTAATGTTGGCTATGTTGCAAAGCTTTTCATAACTAATTAATGTTTAGAGACTAGATATAAAATTTTTTTTGCTTCACTGGTTCATGTTTTTGTTTGTGAAATGCCAGAAAATGGTGAAAATATCCATCATAATTTCCTAGAATAACAATATAAACGAAAGAAAAACAGCTAATTCTCACTCTTGACACGTTCAAACCAGAAAATGTTTGGCCTTTTGTCTTGATAAAAGGGGAATAATCGATTATCAAATTGTTGTTGGTTTATTCTCTGTTGACAAATCAATTTATAGACTTAGATGCAATCTCTGGCCTGAATTCCCTCACACTGAGGGAAAGCATATTAAACAGGACAAAACAAAACAAAACAAAAAAAAAAAACTTTCTGGCTCCCATCTAAAGGGCAAATTGTGTCAGTGCAGTATAGCTGATGAGTCCAGTTTTCTATCTCACCGCTGCGCTTCATGTCACCTCCTCTCTCTCTCTCTCTCTTTATCTCTCTCTCTCTCTCTCTGCTCCAGGGGCGAGGTCCTGTACACTCAGCCCCTCGCAGCCCACACCTCCCCACTGTGGGGTTAACAAGTCGAAAAAAGCACAGCTGCGACCGTTCCAAGGCACTCACAATCCCCTGCACGCACACACACCCACACTCTCCGTCCTCTCATAAATACAGACAAAAGCACACATTCACCTAGATAAGGCGGGCCACTCAGCAATTGCTACAGAAGAAAGTGGATTTAAGTACAGTGTGACAATAATCACTCTGTCATTTCTTCTGCCTCAGCGCCGGCGAGCTTATGTAACCAAGGAAAATGCTGCTTTTCCTCTTAGCTGTGTTCCTCGCCTGGTAAAAACCATTAACAGATATGAAATCTGCAGCCACATTCTTGAACGCCACAGTATTAAGTAATCGCCGCTCACACACTGAGAGGGAAACCGTGACAAAGCACAGCGCGCCCCACGAAAGCCCATACCAATCTGATCTCTCCACTGCAATGCAGAGTTGATAGTGAAAACAACCTTCCCCCTGATTAGGCAATTTCAAACATCAAAACCTCACACCAGTTACGGCACGATATAAATAATTCCGGCTTAATCCTTCATTCCATTTCAATAAATTGTCTTTCATACGGTGGACATGCTTTGATTAATTAATCCAGGCTCATGGCATGTTTAATCCATGGGATAAGATCTGAGCTGTGAATGAATCCGTTTCCATGACACGTGGGCTACTTCAGAAGGGCCCAGCTTACCCATACCACCCTTGACACCACCACCACCGCCGCCGCTGCCCCACACCTCCTTGAAACTAGCAACACTGGAACCTGATGCATTATTAAACAGCAGTGCAGGCTTTCACGCCTTAAGAGTTTAGAAGACAGCCATCGGTCGGCCATTGTGCCTCTCGGCTACGCTCTCTCGAAGAATTTGGTCTGGCTGAGGAGCAGCATCTTCCTCGGGTGCGCTTCAGAATTTGAAAACGGTGTGCACAATGAGGATATATACAGTATGTGTGCAGGTGCAGTCCGTCTGCAGGCAGTAAGACCCTCTTTGATTTGCTCATACACCAGATGGCACTAGCTGCTTGTGTCAGGGTTAATTTCAGTGCAGGTCACGCAACACTCTGCCCCTCACCTGCTGTGGCAGATTGGAAGAGGGAACTTCTCTTCGCACTCCTTTTCTCGTCCTCACTTTAACCTCTAGCTTTATCAGGTTTTTCCCTCTCTGGAAAGTAAATGAGCCCCGGCTGATTCATTCATAGAAATACATCTAAGGAATGCATGCAAATCCAGCCTTGCACACGTACACTGCGTGCACACACACACACAAGCACACACACTAGCCATGATTTCACTGGAGGTTGTGGTGTATGAAAAGATATTGACCTGCAGCTCCTTCACATCACCAGAGGTGGGCAAACTCACAACTTAATTACTTGAGTCAAACTATAGATACTCCTAGAATTTACTCCAAAATTTTTACTTGAGTTAAAGTACTGGAGAACTTGCTTTTAAAAATACTTGAGTATTCAAAAGTACATTTTTTCAATGTGAAGCCATTGTTGTTTTGTTCCACATTTATAGAACCTAATGATCCTGAAACAACCCATTGAATGAACTGACCGTAGAACCCTTATAACAAAAAGGACAGCTATTATCGTTTTCTTTTCTTTTTCCTTTTCTTAGGAGGTGATGAAGTTTGGTCATGGTAAACGCAGCAAACATTTAAAATAAAGGGAATCTAATATTTCAAACACGGACTTACGATAAGTAACATTAGTGCTCTGCTGAAGAATCTTCTGCCTCATCCTTATCTAATGTAGCCATCATCAAGACACTGCCAAGTTCAAACTGAGCTGTTCAAACATGCAGCAAACACAGCATGACTGACAGTGTAGGAGTTGGCTGTGATTGTTTTTTTTCTCCTGTGACGAAGACATGTATGGTCTATCACATTTTCAAAATAAAAGCTGCTTCAAAGTAACAAGTGCTTCATAGAAATGTAGTGGAAAAGTAATATTTGTCTTTTAAGTGCAGTGGAATAAAAGTCAAATGTTTCTAAAAAAATAATAATACTCAAGTAAAGTACAGATACTCAAAAAAAAAAAAGCACAGTGCTCAAGTAAATGTACTTTGTTACTGTCCACCCCTTCACATCACACATATCACACACTGATCGATGCTGCTGAATTCTCTTCCCACCACCAGCAGCACACTGAAAGCCTTGCTGTCCATCCATACTTCCCACCATTATAGTTATCCTCTTTGCAAGAGAGGAGAGCTACATTTTTGCACCACCACTTCACACTGTTTTTGGATGCATTAATTATAGTGGAAGGCAAAGCACTTGTTTTGAACTGAGAAATGAAGTACCTCCCATTCGTTCTGTCTTTGACAGCGCAGTGGTCCTCTGTGACCACTTGCTCCTGCTGAAGCTGCTTCGGGCAACGGAGAAACAGAAGAGTTCTGCCAAGGTTTAAAGGGAAATCTCAATGTTTTCTCTGGTGTGAGATATAATTGGTCCATTAAAGGAGGCACAAAAAACAACTTTTTTGATGGATTCCTGTGGCAAAAACGTTCCCTTCAGTATTCAAAGTTCATGATCACGTTTATCAAAACCCACACTGAATAAAATATCATGTTCAGAGCACATGCATTAGTACTAGGTCATCACCAATTTATCTCTCATCTGTGATGCTGAAGGGCACAAGATGCTCTACTTTTTCCCTTTCCTGCTTCATCTCTTGCCTCGCTTCCATAATCTGACCCCCAAGTTATGTTCGGGCAAAGAGCCAAATATACAAACTTTGTACCTTGTAACTCATCTTACCGTGCTAAATGAACATATTTATTCTGTTTGCAAAACAGGTTTCAACAGCTTGGGATGGTGCGTCAAATAAAAATAAAAAAAGCTCTCTGGTAACTTCTGTAAATTTAAGTTAGCTATACATCCTTTCCATATTCCTTTACAAAAGCTTACTCTATAAAGACTTACACAGCTGGCTATCAACCGTGTTCACCTTCCAGTTAATCTAAAGTTTTGAGTATCTGAAAATGTACAAAGCTTTTCTCTGGGCTCTTTTCAGTTGAGAGACTGACTAATTAAATGTCAGCTGAGACAAAACATGCAGGAAAACTCAACAATGAAATGTCACATTTGAATTTCAAGGCAGCCAGGCGGTTATTAATCTTGATTGAGGGGGCTTTTTTTGGCCCTTCATCTAAGGTTTGAGTAAAAGATGAGGTGAAGTGAAATTTGTTTGAGTAATAGGCCAGACCAGTGGCAAAGCTTTGCTTTAACCTACAAGCGTTAGAGCTCTCAACCTGGGCAGACTACAGGATGGAAGAGAGAGAAGGGTACACAGCTCAGCATGGGTCTGTGTTCTCAGTTAAAGCGATGTCATAATTTTATCATTTGTAGGAGTCTCTTTTCATAGAAGAACTATTAATACATGTTCTCCCTACACACTGAGAACCACAGGAGGATCTGAAGGTGTAATAACCTGCATCTTGTTAGTTAATTGGCAGTTGCTACCATAAATGGTCAAGAAGCAGACTGCATGTTTTATTTCCCCGATGCAGAGCTGACCCTGGATACTTGTGCCTCTGCTCTCTTGGAGCATGCGGGGTGACATTCGGAGCAGCGTAAAGTATCTCACACACTACTATGAATTCCTCCTGAAACAGCAGCTGTTATTTATGGAGCAGGCCCTGGGAAAGCTCCCGTTGAGGAACTTTGACAGTGCTCTCCCATCAGGATGTCTTTCCTCTGGCCTTCCATGCTTTGAATACGACTTGGACTGTGAAGACTCACACGCTAAGAAAGCATGGCTACAACTGCCCAGAATATTATTGCTTGATCCTACCGAGCTCAGTGTTCAGCTTTCAATCTGCAGCACAGCCTCATGTGTGGATGGTCCATGGAGTGAACTAGAAAGTATGAAAATCCACAGCATTGTAACACTCTGCCCTCTTGGCTGCGTCAGCGAGTCTGTCTGAGTTTTCCTTTGCTGCGGTCCTCATGGACATATGGCATGCACACATGCCAGATCCAGAACTGGGCTAATGAATGCAGACGCAGACTGGACCAGACACTGCTGAAGGAGCTGAGGGGAGGCTGCAGCACAACAACTGACTCATACAGAGCACAGCCACACACAGCTCACTGCATGTGGCCTTTTCCTTTAGCAAGAGCTTTGATTAATGGCCTCAAATTTTTCTAACTACAATGATGATTGTTTAGTTCAGAGCTACAAGAAGCCCTCAGTGCGACAGCGGGGCAGTCACTTTCACTACCTGACCCACTGCTAGGCCAGGAGTGGGTGTGGGCTATCATATGCCTCCTCTACGCAGTCACCAGCTGTGCCTTTGACACGACAGGAGTTTCAGTGGGAGAGCGTAACATACATGGAGACTAACGCTATCTACCTGGCTGGAGGCATCACTGCTTACTGCTAAACCCTGGTTTCTGAGATGTCATGTCAATGTTTTACATCTACATCACTGTACTATACATGCTTCCCCTGTGTGTATGGTCGACAGAAGGAAAAAAAGAAAATACAATACAAACAACTGAGCCAGTTGCTGCTTGTTTGGAAAAAGGAGTGGAAACTAAGTGGAGGAATGTTTCACATTTAAAGCCAATAGTACGGCAGTATAAATGCTCTTCCACAGCAATCAATATTTACAGATCTGTGTCACACAGTAGCAGCAAAAAGTATATTTATGGTTCCTTACAGTGAGAAGTAACGTGACTTAAGACCTCAACTTCTGATGCTGACTGGTCTCTATACATAACTCCAGACAAAGTCATCTACCCATAAACTATGACTTCATTTGTAATTTCAGAACAACTCAGAACATGTGCAGCGTGAATAGAGTTTGAGACAAGTCGCACTGTGCACATGCAATAAAAACAATAAATGATCCGAGTAAATCAAATGAATTGGTGCATTATACCAGTCATACTGACTAATGATGACAGAGGAAGGTTGAACTCAGTGACTTTACAGGGGACAAGAAGAGGAAATATTTTCAGCGTAAAAAGTAATATCACAAAGGATTTGTGCACCATAAAGTCTTAGTTAAGGGTGTGTGTAGGAAAAAAAAAAAAAAAAAGAATCATGCACGCTCTTCAATTCAATCTCCATCTCACTTTATGACCACAAATTTTCATTACAGTTTTCATACTGTGTTAATAAAGTGAGTGTGCAGAATTCTTTCAAAAATATCAATAAAAAAATAAAAATAGTATAAGTAAAAAAATTTGAAAATCATATATAGTATTGTATTCATTTTAATGAACGCTATTCTTTTTACTATTTTTAGCACGGCTAACTTAAAGGTCTCATAGATTCTATATTAATACTGTGAAAGTATCAAAGCGCTCAGAGAAATGCACACAGCCTGTGTTCAGAAACTCAGCCTTAAAACGAGCCGTCAGGACTTCTGTAAATTTGTGATGTCACAAAAAAATCAGTCACTGCCCTCAGCCATGCCCCAAACACAGCCTATCCAGACCCACCATCCAACCTTGCAGGATTTGAAATCTCTGAGTGTCAGCCAATCAGAAGGCTAAGAGTCTCTCTTCTGATTGGCTCACCGACCTGCTGTTACTCCAGAGAGAAGCCTGAGAGAGGAGATGTAAACTACACTAAACTACTACACTGAGATGGTTTTTAGTACATAAAACCACAAATATATCTTCTTATGGATATCAAAACTTTCAAATAAAACAGTGTAAAATATGGGACCTTTAAGGCCCAGTCACACCAGCATTGAGCATCGAGGTCAACTTTTCTGAACGTCAGAGCTGCAAGAGCTGATCTTTGAGGGAACTGAGAGCTGAAGAGTCCAAAACAGAGGAAGCTAACAAAACTTATTAGGTGTGCTGAACATCCACTTTTTACTTAACGTACCTCTGCCAGAGTACAAACAGCCCCAATAAAAGAGGCATCAATTTCACACAGATATGAAACAGAAGTAAAAGGTTGAAGAAACTGGCAGAGTCATTGTGACTGACCTACAGTAGCATGTTCCCAGCTAGGCCAGACTGTTAGGGTGCGGCTTGCCAGCTACAGTAGATGGAGTTGCCACCACGTCACCTATTTTGTGAGCACGACAAATGACCTACATTCCTACAAAGACGCAAGGTCTGGGATTTTTTTTTCTTTTTCTGGTGGGTCCTGTTTGTCGAGTTGTTAATAACAACAAAAGCTTCACTCCAGGCCATTCACAACAGGCATCAAAAATTCACAAGTCCTGTGCCATGGGGGCCGTGTGGTGAGCAGCTCGCTCTCACGCGGACTTTGGATAGTTTGCAGAAAGTGGGCCAGAGTCTGTGAACCCTCTATCATTCTGCCCACCTGCAGGGCCAGGGGAATGGAAGTCACAGCAGTGAAATGAGCAGACAGTCTAGCTTTCAGATCTCAAAAGGGGGGTTCTGGGCGGCGTCTCGTGCCATGCGATGGTCCCTGCTCCACGAGCTCTGGGAGTCATGACAAACAATCGTCGTGACTCACAGACCACACAAGACTGATTACACTGAACAGTTTCAAGTAAAGTCAGCTGATATTAATGGCGCATGACGCTGCACGGCTGTCGGCGGATTTGTTAAAGATTGCCCCAATCGTCTCACATGGCCTCCAGCTCTTCCTCTCATCTCTGCCCTTTCATCTCCCCCTAAGTGACATTATGACCTAAAATCGAAGTGAGCTAGTCAGCCTCCCTAATGCTCTGACAATATAACGCGTCTCCATATCTCTCCGTCCTCGTGCTCCCATTCACAATATCTTAATCCTCATCATCATTGTGCCGCCTTTCTTCCTCGATTCCAGCTGGAATGTGATTTGATTCTCCATTTTTTTCATTGGCCTCCTCCACCGCTTGAATCGCCCCTCCCTCCCTCCCTCCCTCCCATTGCTATTGTCCCTGCCTATTTTTCCTCTCTCCCTCACTGCAGGATCCAGTCTAGCTTGGATGTTGGTGAATGAGCTCAGGCAAGGGCATGTATAGTCTCTCCATCATGTTGCTTCCCACAGCGGACTAACCTTACCTTCTCCTTCCAAGATAATTCAAGTGGCTTAAGTTCGTTTGAGGCAAAAAAATCTTCCTCTTTTTGTAACAGATAGTAATAATGTGTATGCTAAGTTATTCTCAAAGGGCTACAATTACTACAAATTAGAGGTTTAACAGCGTCAGTAGTAGTGTAATCGCTGTCTTTCTGAGAGCAGTTCCTCACAGCATCACCTCTGGCAAGCTGCCACACACAGCGTGGCCCCAGTTTGTTCACTGGTGTTGACTGGAAGAAAGAAAGCCTTTTGATGAATGATCACAGCTAATGTGTTACTTGGATTATTTGCTTTATGTTTGCATATTACTACCCCACCACACATGATACTTTATGATGTAAAACATCAACTCTGAATGTCATTCACACACATGAAAAAGCCAGTGCTTTTCTGTAGACTCATCATCCTGCAGATGTTCGACATCGTCTCATTTATACGCACATAAATAATCTTGTCAAAATGGGATTACGGCAGTAAAGCTAGGTAGGGTGGAGCCCCCGTAGCTACTGTAGTCTATGTATATATGAGTATGTGATAATGCTTCCGAGACCATTTCCAACATACGTCAAAACATGCCAAAGGCAAGTCATTCATCTTCAGATTTCGCTGCTTACATCAGTACATGATGCCTGGGTGGCACATTTACATTACAGGAATTACTTCCATTTCACACCCCTGAGCTTGCCAGGAAATTTATGTTTTCAGGCTTGTCCTTTAACAATATAACAAGACTTATAATCCCTGGGAAAAAGAAGGCAAAAAAGAAAGCTGACTAATAACACAGCTATGCGTGGAATATGATGTTCATTACAATAGAAAGAAGCTTCTTGCTGTGAGGCGACAGTGCTAACCACCCCGTCACCGTGCCCCCGGCAGACTGGGGCCTTTCTGTGTGGAGTTTGAATGACTCCTCTCGCCTGTGTGGGGTTTCCTCCAGGTACTCCTGCTCCCTCCCACAGTCCAAAAATATGTACGTTAGATTAACTGCCGACTCTAAATTCCCCGTAAGTGTGAACGGTTGTTTGTCTCTACATGTCAGCCCTGTGATAAACTGGCAACCTGTCCGGAGTGTACCCCGCTGTGACGGCCCTCTGCCTCTGCTGTGGCCTCTATGGTTGTCTTGTCCTTGGTCGCCGCCTGTGCTTCGTCTCCCCTCAGGTCCTGGCGGCGAAGTTAGTGTTAGTGCAAGTGGCTGCACCTGGCCAAGACCATCCATCCTCATTTTCTCTCTTGCAGTGCAAATGGGAGACGGAGTTTCTTTTGTTTGGTTTGGTTATACATACAACACCACCCTTTGATACATCCACCCACCAACACTACTGACCATTTCATACATGTAGTTGTTGTATTTGCCTCTTTCACGTGAATAAATGTGATGTGTTCTTTTATTTCAAGTACAATTGTGTACATTTTCCCTCCTTTTGTCGTGGCCAGGTCGAGACAAATTAGGGGCTCATCCGCCATGTGAGCCGGGACTGGCTCTAGCACCCCCGCGACCCTAAAAGGATGAGCAGTATGGCTAATTAATTAATTAATTAATTAATTAATACAATACAAAGTGGATGGGAAAAAATTCAACAAAGTCAAATAGAAAGAAAAAACTAAACATTACAAAAAGTTAAGACGCACATAAACATCTAATAGTAGACTATAATGCTTTGATGTCATCGTGCTCTGAGTGTATTTATAGTAATTAGGTGCACCAGTCAGAAATCATACTCCTACATATTCTATAGCCTGTCATATCACCGTTGTGCTCCAATGATTAAGAAAGGTGCCGAAACAGTTTAATCAGTAAGTGTCTTCGTTAATAACTAAAATAAAAGCTTTGGATATTCTTCAGTCTTCATCATCAGTTAAGTGCATAAAAGCTTGCATCAGACAAATAAATGTGATTAATATGACAGTACTGATACCGTTAATGCTCCATTTAATAAGATTTCATCAGATGTTTGATGACAGGGACAGTTTTATCTGCAAGGCTGTTAATTTCTGAATAGCAGCACAAAACTTACAGGCACGTTTCCAGCATCACTTTTAAGCCGAAGCATCGGGCTGCATCAACTCCACATGCCGTCGACCAAGATTCACCCACATGCTGGTTGTATTGCCGCAATACATGACTCAATCATGGCAAAAATACCGTTTATTGTCATGACTTCAAACTGAGAATGTGGTGCTAGAAGGGAAATCTTCAATGCGGTATATCATCATCATCCAAATCACATTTCTTAAGTGAATTGATCCCCCCCCATCCCCACCGAGCATCACACATTGATGATATCGATGTGTAAGAGGACCTGAGTGAAGACTTTGAGTCAGTCCACCAGGTAGCAGTTTATCATGAACTCCTGCTTGTTCTTTTAAGACTAGCATTAACTTTTACACGGCAGTGATGAGTCGCTGAATTCAGGGCAGGTAACAATCAATGGAGGTTTAAGATGTGAACATCGATGGGTTTGTTCAAACTGATAACTGAGGCTTTGGCAGAAAGTCTCCAGAAGGAAATCTGCTTTCTTCTTATTGACCGTGTGAACAATCGCAGAAATTCAATGATAATTTGTTTCATAAAGAATTATAGTGACTTAACATTATACACAGGTTAGTAGAGACTGTCTTTACACAACGTTAACCA
The DNA here is from genome assembly GCF_002814215.2 of Seriola lalandi dorsalis. NCBI lineage: Eukaryota > Metazoa > Chordata > Actinopteri > Carangiformes > Carangidae > Seriola > Seriola lalandi. Next base: position 1,837,055 of record NW_019525023.1, read on the forward strand.
TAGATGTACTGAAACCTAGCTTTGAGAGTGATGATAATATCATTTGGGACCTGCAAAACAGTCCTCTTCACAACCTCATTCTTTATATCTCGGCTTCAATATTTCGTAAAATCCAGGACGCCTTCACCCTGCAGACACATTGTCTGAAAATGTAAACAGAAACAAAAAATCTCAATACAAATCATGCATCTGCTCATGCAAGGCGCTAACACAGCACAGAGACATACACAAAAAGATCAATAACGTAATTAGGCACAGTGATGGTATCACAGTCTTACAGGTGGTTTTAAGCTTTACTAAGCCGACCGGCATCTGTGTGTCACGAAGGAATAATCGATTTGATTTGAAGGCAATAATCTCAAGAATTCCTCTGTGCGTTTCCTTCACTCGCCGTCGCCTCACTGACATGGAGTCGAATTGTTTATTCCCCATATCAGCTGACAAATGACACTTGAAATGTGATAACAGCTGTGATGACTCCTCTCACTCTGAATTAGCTCTCAAATCAGACAATTATATAAACAGACAATTATATCAGAATGGACTGATTAACTGCTGAGGAAATCAAAGCTTTCTCAGTGTGGAGGTAGAACAGGATTACAGCAGTAGCGCAATTTTGTAAACTAACTGACGCACAATAAACGCGTACTGTAGAGGACCCAGGTAGCAGAAGTGTACACACCCTCGCACACGGAGGTTTCTTCACACAACACTGCCTGTGAGGAGCAAATCAAATAAGGGCGGTTGCATAACTTTGAATCGTTAATGGAGGTATTTCACAAGTCAGACGTCAGACGTGAGGGTGTGTTTGTGAGTGATAGGGTTTGGTTATAACAACAGCCATTCAGGTTAAGGTTATGTTAGGTTAGCTTAGGTTTAGAGAGGTACAGCTGAGGCAAAGACTGTTTTCCAAGTCTCTGTGGGCATCACCCTCACACACGATCCAGGAGGAATATAAGAACAATGTTGATGCGACACTCTGAGAAAAAAAAAAAAATATTGAAAAAGTTCACCTTAATCAGTTTTGTCACACCTATTGCTATTCTTAAGCTGACATCTAATTACAGGATAACAATGCTTTAAGTTTTGGAACCACATTTCGGATAATTGTCATCATTAAAAGGATGCCGGATTAACTACCAGCATCTCTTCTTTGCAATGTGCCAGTGGATATACGGACAATTATCACTGGATTTCTTTGATACTGAAGAAAACTTAAAAGGTGATGATTCATAGGCAAGTTCTGGGGTTATAAAGGAGTTAATTTTTTTTCTCTCCAGTTTCTAAGCAGATTTAAAAGATGTTTACTCGCTACCGACGTCGTAGATAATGATATCCTCAAGAGGTGTTAGTGACACTATATCTAAAATTATGTGTATGATGTCTGACTCAGATTGTGGCAATACATCTCACGGAGCATCTTCACCTTCCCTCTTCCCTTCCACTTTCCTGTGCCCCCCCCCCCCACTCCGGGTGGCACGCCTCACAGTTTGGAAACCTCTTTTAAAGCTTTAGCCTCGAAAACCTGCTATAAGTAAATGAAAACTGTGAAAAGGCTGAGTTGTTATATGGCCTTATAAAAGAAGAAGTGTGAAAACACAAAGAACACCAACAACTCAACTAAAGCCTTCATGATTATTGTTGTGAACATTTCCGAACTTCATGGCCACATTATACAACCAAAAATAAATCAGATTTTAAAAATGAGTGGTGACTACAAATACTTTGTGACAACGTTCAAACAAAATCCCTGTCTGACCCTGACTGGGTGGGTGATGAGCTACAAGGTTGGACAGGCCATCCCACACAGTTTATGGTCAATCAGTGTAAATGGAGGGTACGCCACAAACTCTTGCTGACTTGTTGCCATAAAAGGAGAGGTAGAGACGGAAGTGTGCGCCCACACAAAAAGAGAAACACACTCAGAAGAAACCTTTTTGTTGGGGGGGGGGGGCTACTTCTGCTTGGGCAGTTCAATACATCATTTAAAGAGAGGAACAAACTGCGTTCATGGCTCTCTTCAGAACACACCTGCCTGCTGCAGAAAACAGCAGCCATTGTTCCCAAACTCCTCGCCACACTGCCTGTACGTTGAGCTTTCTGCATAAAGCCGCTGGTTCTGCTCTTGAACTGCACCCACATGACAGAGATTGGACAATGTGCGATTGCCCAAGTGAGTGTAAGTTACTGACAAAATCACCCAACAAAAGATGGAGGACAGAGCATTAAACACCTGAACTGACCAGACAAAGTTTTAGCTTTACTGATCCATGTCCGCTCTGCCTTCAAAAGGAACATTACAAGGCGGGGTAGGAAAAGGAGAGACCCCTTTCAACATAGACAGGCTTGGTGAGGACATGAGTCAGGGATCAGGTTCAAAGTGCCTGTCAAGTGCGACTTGCTCAACAGCTCTGCAGTTGCATTACTGCCTCCGCTGCCCTTCCCTTAAATCTTTACCAACTCCCACAGCGTTTCTTCCTCATTTTCAGAATCTCTTCTTTTTTCTTTCTATCTCATCTCCAATCCATCCACCAATCTGCCCTTCAGTTTTATTCTTGCACACATGGAGTAGCATGAACTGTATGAATTGGGAACCCAACCGTTTTGATTTCTCTCTTCATGTGTCGGTGTGATATTTGACAACTTCTCCAAATTGCCACAGCTCCCGTCTGTAGGAGCTGAATCGCAGATGGGTCGAGAGGTCCATGCTTGAATAGTGCCGCTGAGAATGGCTGTGTGTGTGAGTGTGTGTGTGTGTGTGTGTGTGTGCAGCCTTGACCCATCAGGCCTTGTGGGAAGCTGCAGCTAAACTGATGGATGCCAAGGAACGACGGAGGGAGGAGGGAAGGGGAGGGAGGGAGCGCTGGCTTTGCCAAGTGGGAGACAAGTGCCTGTACTGCAGCAATGCAGGAGAAAAGGGAAATGGATGTCAATGACATGAAAAAAAAGAGAAGAAAAATGGAAGTGTTGATTGAAAACAATGCAGTACACAAATGGCAGTCAGCGCAGCAGGCATCTTAGGAGCCTGTTTGCGAGGCTGACAAGTTTATGCAACCTGATTTTCATTCTCCCACAATTTCTGTTCGGTGTCACTGCTCTGCTGATGTTCCCTCCTTCCACTGCGGTTATGACAATATCACCTTCAGCCTACCAAGCAGAGACAACAAGCCCTGGCAAAGCAAACACTCCCTGCTGAGCCTCCTATGTCTCCTCCCTCCCTTGCCCTCTGAACAAACAGCGTTCCCTCCGGAGGCTACGTGGCAGCGAGAGGGACACTCGGGACTATCGACTGGCTCTCAGCTCTGTTGTTTCACCCCCGTGTAAACAAGGCCTCGGTAGGGCTACCCATGGCTGATGTTCTTACTTCCCGGCAGCAGAGGTAATGTATACATTTCCTCAGTTTTCATTCACCAACCTTCCCCCACCCCCTTCCTGAGTGACCCGCTGCAGTAAAATGTAAACACAGTCCGAGGGAAGCCTCTGCTCATTTTTCATTGTACAATCACCCCCCCCCCACCCTGTGCAAACCCATGCCCGGCCTTCTCTGTTTCACATATCCCAATGACACATAGATACACACGCACCAAACACAAACAGAGCGCACCGAACATACACTCGCTCACGTGCACGCACAACAGCACAAACGCACACAAACGCGCACGCACAGAAAGACGAGGAGATGAGCTAATGCACTGCTACGCACGGCAGAGGGATTGCAAGCGCTCAAGGAACAAATATCCTGTTCTCATCATAAAATTTTCATCCAGTGCAAGCTTGTTGGTGGGCCAAACACATTTCCTGGTGACAAATATACACACTTAACCTTGAGCTGATCTTTTTAACATAATGCGTCTCCTTTATTGTTTTCTAGCTGGACCTTACTCACAGGAATGCCAAGTGCAAAGAGTTGTGGTGAGGAGTCAGATCTTATGACTGGTTGTCATGTTCTGTTGGAAGGACACTGATTCGACACCATGTGCTGAGAACATTGCAACCGTCTTGTACTAATCCTCAAGAGCTATCATGTGGAAGCAGACTAAATTCACACATACGTGCAAAGACATGGACTCTGACATCCATGTGTACATGTGCATACCGACTGTAATTATAATCTAAATGCGTGCAACATCATCTGACTAAACGATCTCACCTCCAGGTTCTTTTAGTAGCTGTTCTAAGACACTCAATCATATCACAGGATCATCTTCAGCAGACTGTAGGTGGTGAAAACTCAACCTAGAGCCAGCAAGTCTATAAAGAGCTCGGAAGAGAAAACTTCAACATCTGCTGATGAAGATCATGCTGTTTGATCAAAAGCACCTGAACAGCTATGATATGTACTAAATGGACCATGTCAACTTCTGCTTCTAAGGCCAAGCTATGAAACTCAATCTGTTAGTCAAATACATTTTATTTTTCAGGACTAGAATTACCGCCTCACGGTTGTATGCCTCCGCCACTCAGAAGGGTTTCAGATTACATCCCTGTTTATTTAGAGTCATATAAAATATCAACCATTAATGTGAAACTTTGGCATAATTGCTGTCTGAAGTCTTAAACGTTTTGTGAGGTCATACACTGACCTTGACCTTTGATCACCAACATCTAATTTTACATCTAATCATTTTTGAGTCCCAGTGGACATTTGTGCCAAATGTGTAGGGAGTCCCTTGAGGAGTTTGAGATATTGCATTCACAAGGCCAAAGTCATGTTTTGTGAGGTCACCACTAACTTGACCTTTTTACCTTAGCCACCAAAATCTAATCAGTTTATCCTTGAGTCCTAGTGAATGTTTGTGCCAAATTTGAAGTAGTTCCGTAAGGGTGTTACTAGGAGATATCACATTCACAAGACCAATACCGTGTTTTGAGAGGTCACCATGCCCTTGACCTTTGACCACCAAAATGCATACAGACGGATGGACGGACAACCCGAAAACAATATATCTGGCTGTGGCTGTGGCTGGCACGGAGGCATAATAAATATGTCACTTTACAAGTACTATACTAGCTATGTGGAAAACAACAGACATGACTTTCAAGAATTTGTTGCATCTCTGTTAATGAAACACAACTCTGCAGAGAAAGACAATCAAACTCTTGCCGGATTGCTCCACAAACAGATGGCAACAGTCAATCAAATTGATAACTGAGGAAGAAATTAATACGGCATTAATGTCACGCTACTGGCAACAGGCAACAGACACGTACATAATAACACGCAGTCATCCATTATTTTGTCAGATGACAAATTTCAGTCTGAAAGCCCCACGAGGAACAGGCAGTTTGGCAAGTGCATCAAACATCTGCAAGTCAATTAAGTATATCATGATATGGTTATTCTAACTCCACTGTGCTGATATAAACTCTCCCCGTGTGGCATTAAGAATAATTTGCAACAGTTTGTTACATCCTCATTTAGCTACTAAGTTTCTGTTTCACACGCACAGAAGCGTCGTGGGGGAAATGCTTTTGATAAGTTTAACTTCACATCACAGCAACACGTCACTGTCAACGCTTTATCTCCATGGTTACATGGCACATTGCATTATTTAGATTCCAAATACATAAAAGTGTCAAAAGTGTTGATTTGCAGGCTGTATTAAGGTTCAACAGGGATCTGGCTTCGTATGGCAACACACACTGCTTCATGTACACAACAGTGAATCAAGGCGACTACACACAGAGAGTCTGCCTTTGAACAGAGGGCTTTTTGAATACATTTGAATAGATTTCTCCCACTTAATGGCTTTATCAAAGGCCTGCTGTCCGGTGACCTCATCAACCTTCAAAGTACTCCCTGCTAAATAGGCCTTGCATGTTAATCACTGCTGAACTGAAAATAATAGAAACGACAACAGGTTACCCCTGATCCAAACAGGAACAAGTGGCGAGGGATCATTGGGATTTGGATGACAGGAGTTTATTAGATAAATAAATCTAAAGTGAGGCTGCCAACAGAGAACATTTTGCATTGAATGTGGGCTTTAACAGTTTTATTCTTTCAGCATTCAAAAGATCACAAGGGAATAAACTAAAACTGAAATTCTTAGGGTAGCTGGCAGCTTCTTAAGGTGGAATGACGCAGGTTCCAGTGGCTGCCAATATCCCATTGGCCGATATCGATCTGATATCTAAAACAACCTGAAATCTTGGCTTTATAATGACACAACAATTTTCCTGGTAGACTTTTCCAAATGACTTTAAAAACTGCGCTGGTCAATGAAGGCGTGACAAAGCGCTGACGATGCCGATGCTCGCTTCTATCAATATATAAAAGAAGCTCTGGAGTCGTGCGCTGTCCACACCATCGAGCCAGACATATAACGCACAACAGGCCTCATAAATATGGATTTGGTTTGGCACGGGAATCAATAATGTACAAAATGAGACAATCTATTATTTTCAATCCCTTTCAGATACACATATGCATGCACGCGGACACACTGACCTGTGGAGACAGGGCACTGGGAGGCTGGGTGAAGAGTGTGGAGTGGGCCGCTGACCGTAGCCCATGTGCTCTCCTGACAGTCTGACGGGTGAAAGGAGCAGACAGTACATCCTGCTGGAGAGAAGACACAAAACACAAACAGACACAAATGTCAAGGGGAGCATCATCATTAGCTCAAAGTGGAAACAGTGTGTTTGGGATAATCACAGTACAAAATGGAAAATTCAAAACCTCACGCTATTTTCAAAACAGCCATCATCAGGACCTTAAGTGCATTACTATGAGCCAAAAAGAGGCTTTAAATAATGAGGCGTGAAAGTAGTAGTTGTGTATTTTGTTTTTTTTTTTCTATTCCCATCATAGGCCACTGTCCTTTGTGCAGCAAATCTAACACACCATGTAGTCGAAGCTGTGGGTGTAAGACAGTAGGAGTATCACGTGAAACTTCCTGTGGGCACTGGGGAAAAGTGTGTGAGGCCGCCTCTGCTGCTGCGGCTGTCAATCACAGATGAAAGAGATGACCAGCCTGCAGCTGCTCCACACCTAAACCAGGATTAGCGGACTCTTTTTCCGCTATCTACAAATTAGGTTGCTTTACAAACTTACTGTTATCATGGGTGAGAAAAGGTGAAAAATACGGTCACTTTGATGTGTGTGGATGCGAGCGATAGTGTGCTTGTTTGGACGGAGAGAGAGAGAGAGAGGTTTCCAGCTCTGTTTGTGTGCGTGTAGGCAGGTGTATGGCACAGGGTCACGGTAGACTGGAATGACTCAAACACTTTCACCTTCAAAGTTAGTGTATGCACTCAGATGTTCCCTGCCTCCCAGCGCTGAGGGAAGATTAGATGGAGATAAAGTGGGACACTCTTCCATTATAAGTACTGAGAGCACCTTGACTGTACACACCGAACAACAACCAGTGCACCCTGTAAACTCCTATTAGACGAAGGTATTTGGATGTTCAGCCTCTCGGGAGGGGTCTGATCACAGACACTTTAACAATACAAGCTGCTTGATGCTTTAACACTCTGCAAACCTGCTGTCTGCCTCCTACGGTAAGCAATTACAAGCACAAAGGTCAGGCGTGAAGTTAATGTTTTCAAAACCATCCTCCTTCACCAGTAGATTTAAGAGGCGATGCTGAAAAATGGTTTATACAATAAAACATGCAAACATTTTTAGCAGCTGCATTAAAGAACATTTTAGCAAGAAGCGCCGAGTTTCGAGCTAAAAATCACATTTATAGCTGCAAAAGGAAAAATCCACACAGACATGAGGTGAACATGCAAACTCCACACAGAGAGAGGCTCCATGTGGCTGGTTGGACTCCAGCTGTGACCTGACAGAGATAACCACTAAGCCACCGTGCTGCCGGTAGATGTGCGCTTTAGGTTAATTAATCAATAGTAATCAGTGAAACAGCCTATAATGAGAAGGATGGCACGAGAAGCCTTGGTACAGCAGTAATTCTGGGTTATCTGCTGTGTCCTTTCTGCTATCAGAGCTCCAATCTATGGTTGTGTGCTTAATACCTTCTCCCTCTACATGTTATTACACACACAATTACCTTTCCTTTAACGACTTTCAGCCTTGGTAAATTACATTTGACAAGCAAGGGTATGGCTTGGATTATGCCCATTTGAGTTTTTGCCAGTGGGTATGAATATATCTTCACACAAGGAACACTTTGGTAAATTGGGTCCATAGTTTTTTCTCAGATAAATATATTCACGGAATGATATGTGATTTTAATGGGTGGAAAATCTTTTCTTCTCAGCATGCAGACCTGCATAGGTTCAGGACCAGTCGAGCTCAAAAATGAGCTACGCTGCAGAGGTGCTGTGATAACCAGCGCTGATGACATTTTTTCCCCCCTCCTCCAGCTGCTTAGCTTCTACAAACTGCAAACAGCAAACAAGCAGAAAGGGACTATTGAGGACAGTTAGTGAAGCAGACTTTCCATTGTTCATAATTATGTTAGACATAGTCTTTTCAGCACAAACAGGAGCAGACGATTAGCCCCCCTAAAGAGCTGACCACACTCACAGTCCTACGAAGGAATGAACAAAGTGTAATCGCGGTAAGACTTTTAAAACACGGTGTCCTCAACATTAAGATAGGTGATGGACCTTGGTACTCAGATAGCATGTTTCAACAGTATTACTCCTTTTTCCTTATCCATGACAAGTCAGGCATCAGCTCATAGGAGGGGTATGCGTTCAAGGCTCCAACGACCATAAAGTGTCTGTGAACATGCCAAAGAGAAAGTCCGTCCTCTTGTTTGTTGCTGTGGAGGAGGAACTGCATTTGTCAAATTGTTGACGTGATGTGGGATATTTACTGAAGTTTGGTCTCTGCCAAGCAACCACACTGACTCATTTTCCATTCTGGCAGTGAATTCAAGCTGCAGCAGGATAATATGCCTGTGTGGGTCAATGAGCTCCCGTTCAACAACAAAACAAAAAAAAAGAAAAAGAAAAAGACTACTATGCGTAACTTATTTTGAAATAAATGTGAGCACAAAATAAACATCACAACATTAATTAAGAAACCACATAATGATGTCTACTAATAAGGCTTAACATGACACCACTAACCCAAACAACGAGGCCGCCAGTAGACTATGGCAAAGACACTGTTCCGAACAATGAGGTCCCCTCTGCATGAATGTAGACAGGTGAGCCCAGGTTGTGCTCTCATTACCCTGCCAATGCTGCTGACACACATGAAACCACCTTATTGTGCAACAGCACTGGAAAATATGCTGCCATAAAGAGTTACAAAACACAGCAAAGATTCAATGCTGAAAAGTTGAAAATGTTGCTCTACATGGAAATGATTACTTCCAACAGGCATCAGTGTGATTTAAAGTGTGACTAAATGCTGTAAATACACACAACCATGTGCACGATCAGTGAATGTCTGTGACCTCTTTGCACCAGTAGGTCTGCGGCCCACTGAGGGGAGGCCCCATCTATTTCTGTTGATTAGACAACAGCTGCTCTCTCTAGATACCAACTTCAACAAACGGAGCAGGATCATACAGAATGTATACACACTCACAACACACCACTTTATTCTCCTGATAACAAAAAAGGCCCCAGTCGGTTAATTCCCCTCCCACAGTACTTTTTTTTATTTTGGATTAAACAAACCAGGGAGGAGACAGATTTATTTTCCGCTTTATACAAACCAGCGACTTAAGTGCAACAAAAAGGAAAACATCCCATATCATTACGCAGCCTGCAGAAAAGCACATCTTCGAACTCTCACTGAGATACATGTAGTCCTGAAGAGCTCAAAGCAGAGCTGAGGAATAAAGTGGTGACAATAATTAGCACTATATTTTTTTCTCAATTACAAAATGTGATCGGCTTGATACATTTTCGCGAAGCAGACAGCTATATTGTATACTTTTATATATTTAATAGATACACAATGAAGGTCGATTCAGCCAGATAATCACATTGAGCTGCAATCGTCACCTGTTGATTTTATTGTATAGTGAGTGAGTGAGTCAATGAAATAATCTGAGATGAAGGCACAGGTTCATAGACTTGGAAAAATGAGAATAAGAATTTATTTTAAATATTGTTACTGTGCGATACAAAAACCAGGAGATCCACTTGCATTTAAAACATTTGTAAGTAAAGTTACTCCAAAAAAAAACAGAGGCAACCTGCTCACAGTGATGGTTAAACTGAAGGTATCACTCTGCTCTCATATGATATGACAATTTGTGCGTAGTTTGTTATTATTGGGATGACACTCTAGCCCAGCACTGGCTCTGCAGAAGAGGATGCTGAAGACACTGCTAGGACTTTGGGGACGCGCCAGTCGTACAAAGACATGTATGTGTTCAGCAAAAAAAGACACAGGAGTGGCACATACTTCAACTTAGTTGATATGGCAAAAGTTCAGCCCCATAATGTGTGACACATTCAGGACTCAGACACAAAAGTGCTTCATACTCCTCAAAGCGAGAAAACAAGCGACTTCCAGCTGTCACGTATTGATTTACTAATTGACTTATGGCACGGTGTGTTATGAGCTTGCCGCTGCAGTGGGACCAATCTCCACCGATCACAGACGCATCAAACCCCAGACTCTACCTGGTAAGCGGCTCGCACTGTTCTCAGGTAACTCCAATCGCACCATCGCTTCATCTGTCATGCTTCACATGTCGTCAGTCTGCCTTATTTGACACCTGAGTGCCGCCTGATCCGCAGCACATACCGGGAATGTGTACGTGAACCCAGAGCCGGGGCCAGACTCCAGCATTTTGTCACCTCTGCACATTTCCCATGCCTGAACTGACATGATCCTCAGCATCTTTAATTACTGGAAATGACTCATCGGCAAGCAGCCAGTGGACTCAGATGTCTCCTTATGCAAGATATCTCCAGCTCAGATTGGCTAATGGTTAATCGTAGATGTCACAGATGCTAAGTTAAGTGGGCCTCCGTGTAAGATTGAGCGATCGAATGGGCCTGTGGGTGTGCTCTGCGGAGACGGCATCTTTCAGCACCATCTACCCAGGACCCAATTGGCCTCAACAATTTAATTTCAGAAAATAATTCCCATCGTGGAAAGAGATGGTAGCGTCTTGTATATACTTGCATACTAGCGGGATGAAAGTCCAACAAGTAAAAGCACAAACTCAAGTCATAGCATATGATAGAGCAAGAGAGTGGGAATATAAAGCACTTCATAACCTACTAGATACATGATTAAATGATCCAAACGTCTAAAAATAATACCTACCTAAGCAGTAGCTAAGTAAAGTCCAATGGGAAACTGTGTAAAAGCCAAGAAACGAAATGTAGTTTTTAAGGGGTAAACAACAAACACTATTTCCTCAGCGTGGCTTTAAAGAGCTGCTTAGTCACAGGAATGGCACGTCAGAGGGGTTTGACAGGTGTCAGAACATGACAGGTGTGTGTGTGTGTGTGTGTGTGTTTTCACGCAGCAGATTATATCATCATCCCAGTAGATGAGGAAGCTCCTGAGAGATAACTGCAGACTAATTAATGGGAATGCTGTCTGTTCCCAGGTAAAGTGAGTTAACCACTCCACAAGATGGTAAATGGAAGGCATCCCACAGAGAGAGGTGTCCGCCATATTTTACCTATGTCACATCCTGTTGTCCTCACTTATGTTCAACCATATGCACAGCTACTGAATATTGCATGCTGAGTACAAGCAGAGGACGATATTTAAGGTCTGTTGTCTATATGGTTTATGTTTGCTCTGTCGTTGTCTGCAGGCACCGCCAAGCTGCAACCTTTCAGAGACTCTGCACCAAAGTGACCGACATATATTATGAAATTGAAGTGATTCGCAGACTGATCTGGCCATCTCTCCCCATCCCCTTATCTTCCACTCAGTTCTTCTTCCTGCCTTGCTCATTCACCCGCTCTGCATCTTCCTCGTACGAGAAAGGCAGTCAGCCCCAGGGAGATAGGGTAGAGTGAGAAGGAAGGGTATAAGAGGAAGAGAAAGTGGGGAGGCTGCAGGCAATCACTGGTCACCAAGAGGAGGGATGAAGAGAGCGAGATACGAGAGGGGAAGAGGAGAGTTAAATGAAATTTCCAACACATTAAGCACACCCTGGTACCAACTGACTGCACATGCGAGGTATAGAGCGGGCTGTTGAGAGGCCTCTGGCAAATGATTGTCTTTATGGCTAAGGAGAATTGATCCAGTTGCAGGGGTTCCCCGGACGTTCCCATATGGTAGACAGACACATAAAGACAGGAGCTCAAGGACAGACAGAAAATAACCTGTCCAGGTAAGCCGAGAGGACGGTCACATTCCCAGCGAACCCAACTGTCAGCCTCTTCTCTCAGGGACGTGTACACATTGTGAGTGCATGTGTGTGTGTGTGTGTGTGTGTGTACAAGTATTAGGATGCGGGAGATTTGCTGCGGGGCTGAACAGAGGAATTACCAGAGCCAGGCCGCGAGTTTCCGATAAAACCAATATAAACCAGACGGAGGGGCTGCACGGTCAGTGTGTGCCTTTACCATTTATCACCTGAGAAATGTGGACGCTCACCTGCGCGCGCACGCACGCACGTGCTGCAAACACTCACTACCCCTACTGCCATTTATTCTCTGTTTATGGGGGGATGCACTCATATATACACAAACAGGGTCATGAGGGCGGGGAGTGCAGAGAGTGAGGTTGACAGCGCAGCGCCGCCAGAGATGAATGGGCGGGCTGAAAACTGCCTTCATTCATAATGGAATACGGCAACAAAGCAGCTTCATCCCCAGGTGTCTCGAGGACTGGAAGAGCCGGACAATGGAAGAAAAAAAAAAGGAAAGCAGGTGGAGACGATAGAACAGGATGGGCGGCCTGTGTGGGCAGAACAATGGCAGAACAATCCTAGAAAAAAAGTCTTACATCTAGCATAAAAATATCGTTCTGATTTACTGCCCCAGGTGTTACCCAAATAAAGCTTAAAAGGGCAGAGAGAGCAACACCATAACATTGCTGGTATTGTCGGAGAGCTGGAATAGCCTGGAAATGTCAGAACAAACACTGCTGAGTTTATCACACTCACTGTTCCATCTATCTTTAAAAGGGAGGTGTTAAGGTCCTGTAAACAAGAATGACTTGAATGTGAAGAAGTAAAGAAGGACGAATCGGATTTTGAAACAGGCTGCAGTTACAATGGAAGATCCAACGGACGGAGGGGAAACCTGCATTGTTCTACAGAATGTGCCGTTTGCTTTCCGTCATCCAAAAGACACACAGACATCCTCCAAGCCGTGGAGATACAGCTAATGATCGGTGGTACAGGGAGTAGAAGCGTGGGCGTGAGGGGGAGGAAACACAGGCACATGAGGGAGAGAGAGAGACAGAGAGAGAGAGATGGAGTGAATGAGCATCAGAAAGGAAAGGAAGGACTGAGCGGGAGAAAATTCCGTCCGAGTTTGTGTCTCTGCATGTCTGTTGGCCTCTGCGTGTGTGTGTGTGTGTGTGTGTGTGTGTGTGTGTGTGTGTGTCTGTGTGTGTGTGTGTGTGTGTGTGTGTAATCATTACAAAGCGCTTATTCTTTGCATCAGTGAAATCCACAAATAGCAAGTACCACCTACTGGCGCAAAGCTATATGAATAGCTGTTGTTCAGTTGCAATAGTGGAACAGAAAAGGGCACATTTTCAATCTTTAAAATGTTTACACTGTTTTTATGTTGTATATATTGAGTGAAATATGGCTTATACTGTTGTAGTGTTTCCAAACGTTATTGTACAAAGCCAGCAGTTGCATGTGAGGGTCTCTAAAGTAGCTGCTTACAACAGCCTGCAGCTGCGTGAGCAACATAGAACAATGGGTGTCTGCACACTGTGTCTCTGCAGGTCGAGTCTCACACAGGCAAAACAACCGTGTATCCAGATTGCTTTTCGAGTTACCCCACAAGTCCGGAGACTTGTCATCACAGCAGTGCAGCTCGGATTTGACTCCAGTTTGAGCCTGTGCTGTAACTCTATCCAACCACATCAATCAAAGTTTTATGGGCCTGTCATTTGTCCCTGCTGAAACTGGTTCCCCCAACGACACGTTTCTATGTGCAAGATATTGCCATATTTCCAGAACATGGGATAGTCAGTAGTATGAAAGGAGGCTGGGCCCCCACCCCATGCTTCTCAGCCTTTTTATTAATAGCAACACGTCATCAAACACATAATAATCAGTCAAATTCAAATACATTTTAGTAGCACTGCCTATCTTCTGTGAAATACATTAAAGTGGCTCTACTCCATGCTATACAGGCTGTGAAATTCAAAACGCAGTATCAAAAATATAGTGTGAAGGCCGTGTGAGCGACATCCCTAGTAATGTTCTGACTGCTGACACCATATGTTAAACTGTTTTCCCAATTCGTCAACCCTTCAAAATCAGGTATTAGAGTATTTATAGGCTGATTGAGCGGATCATTTACATTTTAAAGATTCACGTTGACTGATTTTGTAGGATAAAGGGCGACAGCATTACCCGCCACTCCCACCCACGCCACTTGAACAAAGGGCTTGTCATCTCACCTACAGTGTATCCCTCTTTAACTGGATCGTTATAACACACTTTAGGCGTTATGATGTGAGCTTGTATATAATTTCCACTGCACCCAAACTTCAGGAAGTAACTTCGCTGACCCACAGTATTATGGCCCAGCTTAAGAGCTACTGTATTCAAGACACTGTAAATGCAAACTCAACGCTTTGTGCTGCTCCTTTACATCAAAAGACTTCCATAAGCAAACAACTGCAAAGCAGCTACTGGAAGTCGTGTTTTAGTCACAAATGGTGTTGAGTTTTAAACGCAGCAAGAGGGAAATGGTAAAAACGGACAGATAACTGTGATGGAGGTAAAGAGATGAAGAGATGTAAGAGATGTAGGCAACAGGTGCTTAGTGTAATTTGGTTGAACCTAAAAGCTCAATGTGTCCTGTCGTACGCCTAACAACCACTGCCACGCTCACGCCTCTAGTCCTGATCTCAGGTGCCAGTACAGGTATCGCAGACAGCATTTCAACACGCCTCCACCCCATCTAGTTCTGTTTCTTATTACAGCAGTAGCCTTGTGGCTTTTGCTGTCTCTTTCGATATGTGAAGGAACCTGCTCCCGCTGTAGACGCACAAAATGTATTTTTGGTGTGTAGGAAGATGTCAGATAAGCACAGGATTAAAACAGAGTTGTGAACTAAAATGGCAATAAAGAGACAGACTACAGAAATTACACTTTATGCATTTTCCCTGTGGGTTTTTGTGACAAATGCAAAAATAAGCAATAGAAAAGATAAAATTTAAGCAGTAGCAACTCTCTTCAGATTATATTTGACAAAATAATAACTTATATTTAATTTTGCATCAAAGTAGGTATAAATTTGAAGGGAAAGCCTCATAGGCAAATCAATAATTCAAGACTAGAATGAAAACCGCCTGCCGCTGCCTGTGCATCGTAGCGTTACATTTATTCCAAACAGCCGGCTGAATGGAAAGCAGTGTAGAGTGCAGGGCAGAGCATTGGCCCGGTGGCCAAGTTGTGAAGAAGGCTTTTTACTAAGTACATGTCAGTGCAGAGAAATGGGTATCCTGCTAGATAGAAACTGACATCTTGTAAAAAATGAGCATAGGTCATCTGTGCAAGCAGCTTATTGTGACTCATTCTTACATTTTATTATTAGGTGACCTCTGGGGCCATAGTAATTATGGCGAGAGGAAAGGAGGAAGTCGGTAGTATAAAATTTTTTCCTAAATCAAACAAAGTATTTTTTGTGCCATGAAGGTGCACTGTTTCATAGGAGACGCTCATATCAGAGGGCAGGGACAAACATCCTGTGCGGTCATTGAAGTTGGAGGACTTGTTGGCTAGATGAGATGATACCAAGAATGGAGAAGTCATTTTTGCATAAGAAGCAGAGAAAAGGTGATAATGTAATGGATAACCTGACTCTCTACTGGAAAAACATTTTCGGTGTGCAAAGTGTTACCCAGGCAACAGCAGCTCCAGGAACCTGTATATTTACTTCTCTTCTCGCCTCAAAAACCTGCCTCTGTTAGTCACATGCACATGCACTTTGTGGCCTTGGTTTGTGGCGAGTAGAATTACTCACATACCCCTAACATCAGTGTAAAATACCTGGATTTACAAGACAATTCAGTTCATTGTAACTTTAAAAAGGCTGGTAACAAATAAGAAAACACTGCAACTGTGTTGCTATACACGCTTCAAAATGGAAATATTCCTAAATTCCCCTTCTTCTCACCCCAACCCCCCTGCATCCCCTCTGCTTTCCCATGCAGTTCATGCCCGGGTTGGGATTTCCCCAGGGCTCCCCTCAGGACCCAGGTCGGTAAAGGCTCTGGCGGTGCGAGTTGAAAGCTCAGCTGGTGGTACATCACTGATCCGCTCTGATGCAAAGCTCAGCTCTTCTGCATCCTCACTGCTTAACTTTTTTTTCTTCCCTGGGAAAACAACAGCCAGGCTGAATACCTAGTAACGGTTTGCCTAGATGACAAGCATTTGATCTCCATGCTGCAGCTGTATGGAGGAATAAATCAGTAATCTTTTTCTGAGGAGCGGATCATTTACTCCCTGCATAATAAGGGAGAAGTTATGGGGCTCAGTTGCGGCTGGCCTACACAGCAGGTAAAAGACCACAGGAGATACACAAATAACAGGGTCAGAGATGTATATCAGCAGGGTTTTTCCATATGCACCATGGAAACCATATTTTCACTCAAGTGCCAAAGGAACAGCAAACAGCCACGCCCACTCTTAGATCAATACCCCGCAGACAACAGTTCTGTTCTAGCAGAGCAAGGAAACAGCTGAAGTGAAACATTCAAATAATTTAATATGGCTGCCACATGCTCAACATGTGGCCACTTTTAAATACCTTAAGAGCAACATAATGGAGCTCAATTGTACTGAGGAAGACACATTCAAATGCCAGTGGGTCATGAGATTCCACTGCACTGCAAAAGCCTGAGATGTTCCTCTCTCTCTCTCTCCCTCTCTCTCTCTCTCTCTCTCTCTCTCTCTCAGAGACTGACCTATGAAAATAAGATTTTAATCTGCATTTCTTTGCCTGGCTTCACAGGATATTTTGCATGCAGAGGGGAAGGAGCAGTGCTGTATTTGCTTTGCATACAGTCTGTGCATGTGTGTGGTATGAAGCAACGCTGGGTAAACTTTACATCCAGAGTGATTTGCAGGAGCCTGTTACATGTTACTTCCCAAGCAAAATGTAGATGCTGCTGCAACCACCAGAGAGCTTTCCCAGACTGCTATGGAAACACTGTCATGACAACTGGATATAAAATGTAAAACCTTTAGCTAAACTAGTCCAGAATCGTGTCCTGCACAATGACTCTTTGCTCACTAAACCAAAGCCCAACGAAGACCGTCTCCATGGAAATGCATTCTCCAACAAGGTCTCCTCTCCACCATCTCCTCCATCCTATTTATAGAATGGTGGAGTGCTAGCTAACTGGCAAAGGATGAGTAACAGTACAGTGAGAATGGAAATGTCTAGTATCTCAACCTCTCCATGTTGCTTTTTCTTTTTGCTCACAGCTTCATTTCAAATCAAAGGCTCTGAACAAGCTTTCACACAAACAGCTGACTAACTATCCCCGGTCTCAGGAGGGGAAAGCAGGTTTTATGTGTGTGAAGCTGTGAGAAGCTTGTGTGCGTGCGTGTGTTTCAAGCTGATGCAAGCCTTCGGGGTATGCGCATACACACATGCCAGACATCAGAGTGAAGACAGCAGGCAGCAGGGTCACCGCTAACCACCTCTGCCAGAAGGTTGTGGGACTCTGCAGTTCGTTGCTTTTTGACCTTCATGTGTGGAATGAGGATGAGGAAAAAAAAAAGGCATGTCTGAGGTCAGCAGCTTCTTCCCCAACGTAAAGCAAGGAAAGGATGTGAAGCAAGCACATGCACAAAAAGGAATAGTGAGAGGTATTTCTCATTTCCCTCAGAGGTCTGTCATAGAACAAAGAGCTGGACACACAGCACACCTGCAGCAAAGCCCCAGCCTTCTTAAGTGAGCAACAAAACAGACCTCCAGCTCAGCGCCTTTAAAGTAACAGTAACAGTCTGAACACGCTGTCAGAAGTGAAGGGAAAAGTCCTCCCCAGTCACACTGGTAATGCTAATTAGCATTAGCCTACATGAATTAATGATATCATGCTGCAGTTGCAACATAAAGACGAGCCCCGACAAACAACATGGCGTTAACTCGATGACCGAGAACAACAATTATGGCTGTCAGCTTTGGTTAGCAAACACACTCAGTCTCAATGACCGCTAATGAGACCATGAGTCGCCATCATTTTTATTCAAACACCGCCGTATCTCCTAGAGCTGCTGCTGTTCTTCCTGAATATCCTTTCTTAGATTGATGACCTGATGACACTGCTGCGAGTCAAGAGTTAAGTGGTCTTTTAATCCCAAGAACAAAAGAATTTCAAAATCTTTTGCGTCGCACTGTCACGTCAGAGACCTAATCAACAATGGATTATAGCAGCGGAGCTATTTACATAAGCAATTTACTTACTGCCCCGCTTCCCGGAGGTGCCTTTGAGTAGAGACGAGATTGTATCTCTCACACGTTGTCCCTTCTAAGTCCTTACTGACTTTCATATACAACAAGAAAGAACACCACTTTATAAGGAACACTGTTTTACAGTAGTCCATGATAAATTGGCCTGTTGTAAAGTTGGGTCTATGTATATATATTTGTGAGACAACATTAATTGGTCAAGTGTAAGAGATTTTTCGGTACAGTTTATAACGAGGCAGCAACTTCTTTAATTCAGTCTGATTGTGTTAGGTCATTGTAGTCAATGATAAAAAAAAAAAAAACAATGGGCAGAATTGCAAATATTAGATTTACAGGCTTTTTTTGCAGCAGAGAAAAGTATCTTGATTTTTCAAGTAAGTTTTTTCAATTGGCTCAACAGGAAATTTAGAGTAAATGTACATTAAATCACATTTTACAGTATGTATCCCAAATGACCCAGACCATGTAAGATTTTATCCGCATCGCCCAGTGTCACTCCTATTGTAGAGATCAAGACATTTTGCAAATGAAGTCATTCATCAGTTTTCAGTTCAGCAACAGTCTAGTAGATAGTTTCATTTGAACCTGCAGTGAGTAAATTGTATATGCACTAAACTTTTAAGTCATATCACAACAATTATAGTAGAAATAGAAAATAGATGACTCTACAGATCATTTTGTTCTCATGATGTATCACTGTTTTGTGACAAAAAGATTGATTCAAACAATGCATGTGAATGGAAGAGCTAAATCAAATACACTGCAGTGCAGTCAGTCAACAGTAATACTGCATTAATACATTCCTGCTTCCTATATAGTCAAAACTGTGATATGATAATTATGCAATATTTCCCAGGCTGAGCAACATTTGCACAATACCCCTCTTAATAGGATTATCTGGTCAAAACCTTCAGTCCACAAAGAAATATAGAATACGATTGAAAATGACTGGTCGGTTTGAATGAGGCTCCAAAGTGCTGAGGCAGCAAAAGAAAAGCCATAACCACCACCACTGCAATACCACACATCTGACCCCTCCCCACCACTTCTCGCTCCTGTACGACCTCAGCTCAGCTCCCAGAAAATAGGCATGCTTATTCCACGTGTGTCTCTAGCCATTGATCCACTTGTGCTGAGATAGGAGTTAATTAAAAGAAGCGAGACTCAAAGCTCAGACTCCTGATTCATTTAAAACTAGCAGTTAAGCAGTCAGATGAGAGGCTTCCAATAAACAGGAAAACCATTAGACCTTGGAGAGCGGATACTATGATAAAAAATACTATAAAGCAAAAACACACTAAAGAAACTGCGACCTGAGGGCTTAGAGTCCATTGTTGGACAAAGGTGTGCATTTTTGTTTGTTCTAGCCATGGTGAATCCCCTGTGTATGCTTGCATCTAGCATGGCACTGCTACAATCAGGGTAATTACAGTGCAAACAAACTGGGCGCTAGGCCGAACAGAGTCTTGCTTTCTGGGGCTCATTGACTCCCTGGATGTGCTCAGAGTGTGATCAATCTCAGTTAAGGCTCAGTTCTTGACTTCTGGTTGTGTAATGAGCTTGCCACAAGCATCATTCAGAAAATACAGACAGCTCATTTCAGGCAGAGAGCAGGCTGATGTTGGGAAAGCAAAGAGGAACAAAACAGAAATAACAAAGTTTTGTGAGTCAGCAAAAATGGGCCTTGAAGCTTCTGGATAAGAACGACCCTAATGTACAGTGTTGTTTATGGGTGGCAGACATCCTGTTAACTGTCATGAACAAGGCACACACTTGTATCTGTGTGCCTTCTTCTTTATGTTTAAAGGACCCCTTCACCTTTCAACTAGACAGCTTCCGCAACCTCGCCAAGATGATGAAGGGTTTGCTAACCCGTGGCATCATCAAAGAGCAACTGTTTTTTTATATATATATATATATATATATATTTTTTTTTTTTTTTTTTTTTTTTTCTTTTTACTTTGTTTGTTGAACTGTGAAACAGCATGAAACCACGGCCTAAATGGCTGTCATGTCAGAAATTCCACAAAGTACTGGCAAATTGCATTTGTGTAGAAAATAATAATTATGCAAATGTATCTGTATCAGCAAATACTGTATATTTCTGCATATCATAAATCTACTTTTTAGCATTTTGATCATGAGAATATGTGATGACAAGTTGAATTTCTGCTTTAATACCCTGTAAAGGATGTCAAATGTGCACACTTCTTTAATTCTCTCTTGGCACAGACCGTGGAGTGGTATTATATGTATGCAACTTTAAACAAGCTCTATTGTGATGGCTGTAACTAATGCGTGCCAACCACTGAGGGTAAAAGGAGCAATATGAGCCGATGCTAAAAAGAAAACAACAAACGGCAGTCTGCCTGGCACCACGCCTCCCTAAGCCACCATGGAGAGATAATTCTTCTCAAGTCAACACACACTCCCACTAGCCACAATGACCTCAACACGAGTATGATGTCACAGCTCTCTATACATCCTGTTTAACCATGGCCTGCAGGGCCCTCCTTTCCCTAGTAACTCAACACCACTACGTTTCACCATACAGATAAACTCTAGTGTGCATGCAGATTTCCGTCCAGCAGAGCGGCCTCCTCTGCCCTCCGCACACCTCAGAGATCAACTGGCTTTATCAGAGGAGACGCCGGCCGATTCTCTCAAATCACCGGGACGAAAAAGGTGTAACAAACTTGAAAATGTCAAGCTCTCTTGCCATTAACCCAGTACATCGATCCAGCAGGAACAAAAGGACTACTTATGAGTTTGTGTGTGTGTGTGTGTGTGTGTGTGTGTGTGTGTGTTGGGGGAATGGGGTGCAGAGGTGGGGGGGGGGCATCCACACACATTAAAGCGCTATCATCCAAGTTTAAGTTTGCAGGGGTACCCCTTTTGAAACTGATCTGTAATTTGAGGCTTTATTCACCTTTCAACGTTTCTCTCTGACATCTGCCTAACTGTTATATATCTGTTTTGGTTAAATTATAACCAAATGGAGCACAATTTTGTCCTTGAATACCCAGTAATGTATTACTTATCCCTCCGACAGAGTTTCTAAGTGACTTGTATGCATGCATAAATAATTTACAGGGTAGTAATACTCGAATCAGCTAAATTTTCCTGCTTCACCAACATACATGATCTCATTTAGATCATTCATTATATTGTGGAGGATATTCACAGCTATCTGAAGTTGGCAGCAGCAGTGATATCAAGCAAAAAAAAAAG
Organism: Seriola lalandi dorsalis; assembly: GCF_002814215.2. NCBI lineage: Eukaryota > Metazoa > Chordata > Actinopteri > Carangiformes > Carangidae > Seriola > Seriola lalandi. The sequence continues at coordinate 1,858,814 of NW_019525023.1, forward strand.
TTAATTTAACACTTGACTGAGCGTTTTTACACACACACACACATATATATATACTAGTATTTCTACTAATTTTGTCAGAAACAGGGGTGATGGTTCTTCTGAATAAAACTCCAGTTTCGAGCCAAACTGTGTCTTGTGGTTAGACATTTGCAATAATCCTTTCAGTTCTGCTGGCACTGACATGGGAACGCTGTAATGAGAGGCAGCTTTGCTCACCCAGTTTCTCTTCAATAAAAAGAGGTGAGCCTGAGGCCGGAGGAAACCTCACATCACAGAATCCCAACATTCCCCTGAACATCTTCCCAGCCATTACTCCAGTAATAAGTAAGACAGGGCTCATTCATACATAGGAGGCAGCAATTCCAATTAAGAGCTGCCTCACTCCTGACAGCTAAGCCAGTTTCTTCTCTCCTGCTGCCCGTTTTACGCTGACGACTCTCCTCTTGCTGCCCTGCCCTGATATGATTGTTTTCTGCTTTCCACTGCACAATTGTGATTCACGGATCCGTCAGATTCAATATGCTGTATTGTTTTAAATTTGATAAAAAAAAAGCAATGTAGATAAGTGGATCTCGGCAGAAACACTGGGCAGTTTGTGTTCAGTAGCTGCAGCTCTGTCATGGGGCATACAAGAAGCTCTACGCACAATAATCTGATAATGGTTTTTACTTTCATTTGGAAACAAACTCTAGCGTGTCTGCTTTCCTCAGGTATGTATATCTGCAGCTCAGAGGCATTTAAAATAGGAAGGTTACATCCAAATAAGACGGTGTTACCTCCGAGAGGGAGAAAAGGTGAGGACACACCTGAACTGGCATGGTGAGATTAGGAAAATGGAGGAAAAAATGGGCAAAAGCAGTAGGCAAGTTGAAAGTTATACACCTATTTATCAAAAGCGTAAGTGTCACTACCCACTGTCAATGTCCCCGCACTCCAGCCAGCGACTGTCCTATCCTCTGCTGCTTGTATTAATTCACCGTGAACTTCTATGAACAACAAACAATCAATCAATACTTCCTGGAGGAGAGGTCAACCCCACCCCGCCCTCACACTAATTAGCTGCATAGCGGAGAGTCTTGATATGTTGCGGGGCAAAGTTCTATCAAATTTAACTGAAACTGAAAAGCAAACAAGACGGGATCGATGTGCGACAGGAAGCAAATGTATCTTGTCCCATTTCCGTGGAGTGAATTTTGTGTTTTATGGCACGTTGAGAGCAGCCAGTAGGTGGACAGCTCCAACAAAAGAGAGGTGGACAACCACACATGAGCAGACTCAGGTAACACATTAGCATATTCATGACTATTTGCAATTTAGGCTGCCCTATTTTTAAAGTCCTCTGGCCCGCAGATACAACTGAGCCCCCCCCCCCCATTCCTCCATTGTACTGTTGTTTACCCTGTGTAATTTCTAACTTGCCAAGTTCACAGAAGCCCACAACAATACAAGTTGCATATAATTCCCAACAACAATGTTATGCAGAGTTATGCAGAGTTACTCAGAGGATGAAATATATGAAATGTTTGCTTTTACAACTGCAGTGAAACTGAAGTACATGTTAACATGATGACAGCAGAGCACCTCGATCTAGAAATGCTCTCACACACTGTCACACATTATTCTTTCACCGATTTGGACACAGCCGACCTTCGTACAAGCTCAACCTGCCGAGTCTAATTTACAGCTCTCATTTGGACCGAGCATTGCCACAGATTTGTTTTGCTGTCACAATAATGAGCCCGATCCCATGGCTAATGGCATGAAAGGCTGGGCTCCTGATGACCTTCAGGTTCTCGCAGCAGCCTCACCTGCCCTCCTGGCAGAGGACGCCACCAGCCCTGACGTCCCATAGACGAGAGGGGGTAACCAAGCGTTGCTGCCATCCATCATCACATTACACACATTGGCCTAGTTTAATGTCCTTTTTCAGACTTGACTGGAGACACACTGGGCCACACAGAAACATGGGAAGCAGCTAATTAGTCGATGCCAACAGCAGAGGTTCACCAGTCATTTAGCACTTCAAGGGTGAAATCCCTTCCAGAGTATTAATGAGGACTTTGTCCATCACAATAGTCTCATCCATTACAACGCTGCAGCATCTCCATAATGAACAGCTGATTACAGAAGCATGTGGCCCCTCAGTCTAGGAAGGAGTCGACTCAAAGCATTAAAATAATAACTGTGTATTCAAACAGGGAGACAGATGGAGGGATATTGCAGCAGCAGCAACCACGCTTGCCAAATACAGAGCACTAGCTTAAGTAAAGTGTCTAATACTAAACCTTTTCACCTTCCAGGACAGTTCTTTTGACCAGAGGGCAATCAGCTGGTGAGAGTGAGAAAGGTTACCATGCTGAGCAGGTGCTGACTCAGAGAGCTCAGGGAAATTAGAAAAGAAGAGCGCAGGGGAAACGGGACACGCACCGGTATATGTTGGGAGATATAGGACAGCCCAGGAGGGAGAGGAGAAAGGAGTATTTCCTCTCTAAGCCAATGGATTGGGTGAAAGGACCTTGTTTAGAAAAAGTGTGCAATCATATAACTGCGAAATTCACATCTGTTCAGGGGGAATGTGTCAAAATACCTGCAGTAGAAGCTGCTTTTGTATGTGGTTCAACTGGACTACCTTCATTTGTAGCAATGCTTGAGGCAATTAACCAGAATGTTAAAAAAACATCAAGGAGAGCCATGAGATGTTGTAACGAGATTATCACAATACAATATCCAACAATTGCAGCATAATGACCTACTTTAGTCAATGGGATCTCTAAGCGCTGTAGGAATATTATCTCTTCTAGTGCTTATTTCATAGATAACTACGCTACCACTGAACTCTTCTCAAACATTTCACAGACCTGTCAGCCTAATTGTAATGGAAGCAGTGAGAAGGATGACAGAAACTCACTAGAAAAGTGTCAAAAAGAAAAAAAAGAAACAAATGCACCACTCAGAGTTCCAGTGTAGAGCGCCCGCCAGGTCAGCCATACAACTCCTGAACCGCAGCAGACCTTGGAAATTAGTCTGACTACTGCTCGCCAAGGTGATCGCCACCGGAGCTGACAGGAGCTCTGTCAGAAACACAGCCGCTGAGGCCATCAGCATTTCGTCACTGCACTAAGATGACAACACAGTCTTGCTTTGATGGTGAGACAATCCATGACATCAGCAGTGAAGGTCATGAAGGTACTGGATACACATGTGGGATCTAGTTTCTTTATGTTTTTAGTGAGGATGATCATCCGTTAATAAACTTCATTATTACCTCACTCTTGAGTAAGGCAGGCCGATATCACATGCAATACATGCATACAAATTCTGCAATGCGATTGTGTTCCAAGTGATTAAATAAATTGGTGGCGCTACATTTGGTCGCCTAAATTGTTTTTCTGCAATGTTAGCATTTGACTTCTTTTTGTTCGGTGTCGTCTCCACTGAAGCCAAAATGTGGACATGGCGTTCTTTTTTTAAGGTATATGCTGCTCAGATTGAGGCTCAGTGTTTTTGCGCTCGTGTCATCCATATCGCCAGCTTTGCTTTGAATGAATGCAGGAGAACTTCGCTTTGACAGACTTTGTTGGACGGGGCGGAGGCATGTGACTGAACACTAGGGAGTATTTTTTTCAAGGGGACAGTTCATGAACACACACACACACACACACACACACACACACACGCTGGGGAAAGGATTAACCGAATTAACCGACATGAGCAAGATTAAGTTGGCGAAAGGTTCTAAATGTCTGTTATGATACCTTTTCGGTTAATTGCCCAGCCCTACCCTTGAGTAAGCGCAGTACTTTGATGTCAAGATGACAAATGTTAGATGTCCTCTAACAAAATGAAACGCTGAAGTGGGCGCTTGGCCAAACTTCAACTAGGTTTCTAAAGAACGCATTAAACTGTATAACTTTGCTTTGATAAAGACACTGAGCATGGTGTCTGTACAATCTAATTCAATCCAATATGACTGCTGTGCCATAATATCTACTTTTATGATGCCCATGATGTGTATGTGAAGTGAATTTGAAAGGGGAGGGTGTTGACCTTGCTTTCTCTGTGACTGCTGCATATGTTTGCAATACTCCTTCTCACCTGGTTTTTTTTAAGTTAGGAATCTGAGGAATGGTGGATTACATAACTTGAAACTGCTGTGGTATAATCCATTGCGGTAGGTCTCTTTATCTCTTAATTTCTTTTGTGACTCATTTTGATGCTCAAATGATGAACTGCTGTGTGTTTACTGTAAGTCCACCTTTCACACTGTTCCCCTGCTCACACACAAACTAATGAGAGCAAACAGCAGTACTAAAAGAGACACTCTGCTTTACTAACAACACAATAGCAACAAGGCCTCAGTTCTGGGGAACCAATTCCAATACAAACAACACAAAACACACAGGGGTCACAGTTTGGGACAAATTCGAGATTTTACAGAACTACTGAGGTCCTATAGAACGGAAAATGTAGTCATTTTGTATCTAGACATTGGTCTAACTAAGATAGGCATGCTGCCACTCAAGCAGAATAGACTAACATGTCTGCCTGGCAATGCAAGATTAGCCATTTCTCCTCTGCTTTCCGTCCAGTGCTCTGCAGCCCGCTATCTGAAACTAATTCAAAAAGTGAGGAAGCGGGCAGTCTGTAGTGGACTGAACTTCTCGGTTGTAGATATCAGTCCGACCCAAAGCTGAGGTACATGATGATAGACAGGTACAATGATGGACAGCAAATTAGTAATGTTTCATTCAACCTTTTAGTGGCAGTAATCTATATATTATATATATCATACTGCTGATCTGATTTTGTCATGCTGCCAAATTGATAAATCCCATCGCTGAGAGTGTGGTTCCTCTTTTGAGTGATCCCTCCCTAAGTTGTTTGAATTTTTCTTTTGGAGTTTTTCCTTGTTCATATGGCTTGACATAGACCTCACTGTATTCATTCTATGTGTCTTTTACTACAGTTTATTCATATAGTTAGTCAGGTCTACTTCGACCGCACACAAACCAGCTGATACTGGTATGCTAATGTGGAAAGTGTTTCAGCATACAAGGAGCAGTATTGGGAACATGGCATGATATATGGACTGAATGGAATATCCAGTCAACAAATCAATCTTTTTTGTAACTTTACCTATGACTGACTGAAACTGTATCACAGCACTTCGCCTCATATAGCCTAGCAAGAGTGTGTGAAACCCTGCAGGAGAACTCAAATCAATTTTCTCACCCACTAAAGAAAACCCTCTAGATTGTACTTCATGCCCATTAAAATTGCGTCTGTGTGCAGATAGTAATCCATTATCACTGAAAAGATGGAGCAGTACAGTTGCACTGACCAATGGTCCAGAAGTGGACACCATATGATAACATCTGAGGAGAGACATGCAGGTCATCATCATAAACCTCTAATGTCATAAACAGTCAATCTGGCTTCAGCATTGAATGCCATTAATTATTTTCCACACAGGGGAGGGCCACGCACCTGTCAATCATCAGACTCCAAATTGAAGAAAGAAATCATTAATTCACCTACACTGCCGCTAATATAAGACATTCATCATTGCATGTCAAAACGTTTCGTCCTCCATACAATACACCCGTTTCCCCTCTCGGTCATACATGTAAATGTGAGATTATAAATGGAGTCAGAAAACCAGATTGCCCATAAATGGCAGGACTACATTAATGAAACTGCCTGTGTGGACAGGTTTATCAATCATTCAATTGTCTTATCACCTTCAGAACACAACAGCCACTAGCTGACAGTCACTCTCTTATCACACTAATCCGGATAACTTCAGCAGAGAGCTTGTGAAGGCAGCAGGGATAAATTAGTTTACTCCTACACTGATTGGATTAAAAGCCAGGAGTGGGCTTTGACCCCCTGCCCCCAAAGACTACAGCCACTAACTGCTCAGCTTTAATAGCGTGTCGGCTTAAACGGAAATTAATAACCAAAGAGAGCATGATTTGATCTCTTTACTCCAACGTTCTCCATTTTTTGGACGCAGCGTCGGGATATATTGACATTTACACATACTATTGAAAATGACACTTCAACTCGTAAGTTATAACCCTTATACAACAATTGTTCATTTGCAATGACTCAACTCTTCTGCCAAATTTCATGACAGCAGCGTTTTATATGACAGCTGACTCAATAGTAATCCAGCGCAGGTTAAATGTGAGCCTCTGGAGCCCACAGTCTGCTTTGCATCCCTGGGGAGTTGACCTATCATGACTGCATGTCATAGAAGCAGCAGTCGATCTGCTCACTGCTTCAAATTGGGCTTTAGCAGTGTTTTTGGAGCAACATGTCCCGCCAACAGACACTACATGCTTAATGGCAACTCATTAGCACGTGTCCCACTGCAGCTTTATAGACACAAGTCTAGAAACACAGAGTTCCCACACTGCAGCGAAGGACTCATAACTGAGTACAGAGGCTTGGCTGTCACACAGTGACAGGCCCGATTTAAGAGCTGCGGCGGCAACGCTTCGATGGATGAAGACACAATATGACAGGAAAACAAAACTACAACCTGAGCAGACAGAAATAAAATGAAAAACCTATTAGGGGTAACTCTGGCGAGACATGGCTCACCATGTTAAATATCTTCAGGTTTAAATAGGACCACTTATTTTAGAAGAGGGGAGAATACTTCCTCTCCACAGGGGCAAACGTGTTCTATTAAGATAGTTCACAGTAGGTGACAGCGCCAGGGGCCGTTGTGGAGATCTGGACCAAGTTTGTCTATTTTGACAGCTACTTAACCCCCAGACCGGTCTGTTTTCACAGGAAGGAGAGCCTCATTTGATTTCACAAGGCCTGTGGCAAGTGTGCGCGTGTTTGTGTAAGGGAAGGGTGAGAAAAGAAAAAAAACACGAGAAAGAGAGGAAGGTGATTAAAAGCCAAATACAGAGCAAGAAATAGAAAAACATAAAAAGGGAGTGAGCTGTGTGGCAAAGGAAGACTCACAAAATAACACAGCAGTATTCCTAGCTACAGAGAGGGGGGCATTCTGTCCCGGGCTGCAATGACTTCCTCATTCTTTCGCATTCAGGTCCATCCTGTGCTTCACCTCCCTCCTCGGGCAGCTGCTGTAAAGGCTGAGAGTTTCAGCTGAGGGAGTGGATCACAAGAGGCAGGAACAACATGTGCAACTAGTGCACTATCCTGGCAATTTTGTTAACATAATTACCTTCGTGTTACTATAAGCATTTTGTGAGGTCACATCTACTGCTACAGTGTCTGTGTAAAGGACCTGAATCGGCTTGCAGGAAAACCCAGGATCTCCCAGCTGAATGGGGAAACACCCGCAAGGGAGGGGAGAAACAGCAGGCTGGCTGGAGAGTCTGACATCATAAGTGTGGGCTCTCCATGTTTTAGCGAAGACTTATGTGTGTGTGTGTGTGTGTGTGTGTGTGTGTGTGTGTGTGCACGTCTCTCTCTTTCTCTCATACAAGCAAAACTGTGGTGTTCCTCACCAGCTCTGTGCAGACATTCATTATTCTGAGTTTCTGCTGCTGCACCAACACGCTGCAGTTCACACACACCATGTAGAAGCAGAGAGATGATCGGCAAACTGCAGCCTAAAAAAAAAAACCCACAGAAACCTGCTCACACCAAACATCCGTACTGCAACTGCACGATAAATAAGGCAACCATCCTCGGCCGTCGGTCACCAAAACCAACCCCAACATCTCCTGCAGAGAAAAATCCAACACCTTCAACGGGCTTGCATTCAGATTCACACACACAGCGACCAGAACAACCGTGACTGGAGAAAAAAAAGAACATGTCTGCAAAGTTGAAGGACGCGGGAGAAATGATGAGATATGAAGCATTATGTGGAAGCAGAGCGGTCTGACGGCTGGTTACAGTAAGCGGCGGGGCAGCGCCAGGGGGGGTGTTGATGGGCTTCAGCAAGCGCTCCCAAAAAAAAAAAAAACTGCATTGCCTCTGTCAAAGCTCTACGTCCCACTGTGGATTCAAATACCCACACGACACCGGGTTGGGACACATCATGACTCATCTCGTGCCTCACCTTTCCGTACAGCGCAATCTCAAGAAAAAGACGCGAACGGAAAATCTTGAGGCTAGTTAGCTTTACTTCCTTAGCCAGCCCAGCCACTGCTTTCCCTCCTGGTCCAGCCTGCCTGCCCGGTGCTACACCTCTGCCTGTGCGCTACACACGTCCTGGGACTTACCGGTCTTATGTGCTGATGATGTCGCTGTGAAGAGACAACAAGTGCGGGGAGGCTGCCGGCCACCGCTCCGCTGCTCCGGGACAACAGGAGTACTGATCTGCACACTTTAGCAGCCATCTCTGTAGTGAAACCTAGACGAGAAGGAGACTGCTGCGGGCGGACCGAGACGCACCGAAGGGAAGAGGGAGGGTGGTGGGCGGGTTGCGGGGCTGGACTACGGCTTCGTACACATGCCCAGTGTTGCACCAGTATGCCTAGATAAAACACTCCTGTGCTGGCTAATTCAAAACAAACATATGCACAGACTGCATTTGACTTGTCGCATCCATAACTCAGCTACTCTACTGAAGGTCACAAAAATGTCATATGATAAATTGATTACAGATGTGCACAAACGTGACAGGAAACAAAGTGTTGTGATAGGACAAGTGGCCCTCAAAGTGCTGTATTTGCATGTTTAATTGCATTACATTTGAGTTCAGTAGAAATAACAGAGAGAGTAAAAATGTAATCACAGCTCCCTTTCTGAAAATTAGCCTATCTCTCTCAATGGAGGAATCCTGCAAGATAACGAATGTGTAGTTTGTGTGTAGTGTAGAGGTCTGTGGTTTTTTTCCTTAGTATTGGATACCATACACACATCTGTAATGCACAGTACTGAAAGAAACAAAACTATAAACTCATTAGAAGAAATAGATCCTGTGTATTAAAAAAAAAAAAAAATCACAGTTGTAAATCAATTCGCAATAGAACTACAGTCAACTGAGTGTAATTTCCTGATCTCCTCTATTAATTTTTTTGTTTATTTTGATATTGCTAAATTAAAACAAGTAATCATGGGTATAGGTATACAGTGTAAAAGATGGTGTCCATACCCATCTGTAGCTGTATGTACAGCATATACCGGCTTGCTCAGCTATTACCACAGAAAAAAAACACTTAACACTTAATCTAGAGGTGACTTCACTTCAAAGATTTCTAGCTGTCATGAAAGAGACAGACACAATATAACTTGTCTCTCAGTTAGGCTACGTCTTGGCAGGCTTGCTGTCACTGGCCACGCCATCTATTCCTCTACAACTGTGTCTAATATTAGCTTGTCCTTCAGTCACTCTTGTGACAATGTCCCCAAAGAGAAACCTACAGGATCAAATCTAATTGAAGTGATCTTCAATGACTTTTAAACAGCATGGCCACTTCCTAATGTATAATTATTGTAATGCATTTCAGAGCCCCTGTCCCTAAAAGGCAGAACATAAGGGCAAGCAGTCAAGTATGAGGTGCTTTGTTTTCTGTAGACTCACCCAACCACTGTAAATGCAGGTAATAGGAGTGGTAATGGGTCTGTTTGGTCAATGAATGTTAAGGAGACTCCCCTCAGTGGAATGTATCCTGTTCTCCTTAATCTTTGACCAAGCCGGTCATACAATACCGTCTGCCACACCTGTATTGGTCAAGGGTAAAATCAGATAGCTTACAGTAAATCTTGAATTATTGATATACAAGACTAAACATTTTGTAACTTTCATTGTGGTAATTCATATGATAAAATGGCTCAAACTTTAGAGAATAAGAAATTGATAAATAACGAAAAAGCAAATAAAGATTTGTTTTTTTTGTGGTTGTAGATTGTGGTTGTCTTCTGTTTGTTTCTGAAATACAATTGTAATATTTCATTGCTCCTGAACTCATCCCAGTTCCTTCTGTACTTCCTCAGGTGCAGTGCATCAGGCTGTGTGGGCGATGCAATTTAAATGCAAATTCTCAGCTACGGACAAGGACCTGCTCAAGGCCTTGAGGCTGCATCGCACATCACAAAGCGAGTCTTTGTGTGATGCCAAACACTACCAAGCGCTGGCTCACATAAACCTTTATACTACCACTGTAACTGTACTATGACAGTATGTATTTGCACATGGTGTGTCAGCAGTTTAGACAAGAGAAGCTTCAGTGAAGTGAAATCAATCAATCATTATAATCAGTTCATAAACAGAAGCTATACAAAAGGTAATTACCCAGTACTTTTTTACCAACGCTTCTCTACATATCTCAGACCTCAGTATCTGAGTTTGTTGGATCCTAATGTGACCTAGTGTATATGCTAGATGATTACAGTAATTGGATTTATCTTATCTATTCAATATATACTTATCATACTACTTTTTCATCGGTATGCTTAACGGGCTTCACACAAGTAAATAAAAGTAGATGCATAACTATTGTTAAATAAAGAAAGACGAAGAAACGAAGAAATATTAAGTTAGCAAGTTCCCACCATAAAGATGGCTAGTAACAGTGCAGACACTAGGCACTAGACAACAAGATTAAGTACAAGTGACACTACTACTCCAAAATGCTGTTCAGACCTTAAATATATGTAAATATATTTACATATACTTACAGAGTGGTCTGGACCGAAAAAAACAAGTCTATTCATATTTATAGTCCAAAGCTTGATTTTCATTTCAAATTGTGCCTTCTAAATTCCAGTTTCAAAAGCATAAATATTCTGAATTTAGGGATTCAGTATGAGCATGACAAATTCAAGCGAAATTAAGATTAATGCAATTCAAATTATAATCTGTGCTGACACTAATCTTTTTTTCTTTTTTCAGTTGTCCACATACTGTAAAAAAAAAAAAAAAAAAAAAGAAGCTCTTTCAGAGTGACAGAACTGCTTTTAAAAACTCTCTGTACCCATATCTCAAGGTCAGAGATGAATGAATTGAGCAGAATACAAAATGAGCTGTGTATCCATGCCTGTGTGTGTGTGTGTGTGTGTGTGTGCGTGTGCGTGTCTGCATGTCTGTGCATGACTGAAATGTCTCCTAGCAGCATTGACGATCCCTGCATAAAAAGGTAAGTCGAAAGCAAGCATGCCTGGGTGTGTAACTTCTCTTTCTTCATACCGCCAATCAGGTACTACATAATGTAACCTTATAGGCAGTGTATGCTCCCTTTCTTTTCTTGCTTACTTCACATGAAGGCTCACAGACACCACACAGCAACATGACTGCTGTAACGGGAACCTGCTTTTGTCTGCAGGTCTTCACCTGAGCTGCCTTTCACCATTATATTTAGGTATAACTTGTGGATCAAGTTTCAGCATAGTTGTCACTCTACAAAGCAGCTCAGCTGGGGCTTGGGTGCACAAAAGCCGCTGTCGTTGCCGTAAAGCCAACACTCCCTAATAGATTCATGAGTCTGATGTGGCAATCAACAGTAACACAGCCTCTTAAACCAAACAAGTCACAGAGGTAGTAACACTTTGCTATGCAATAAAAACACTTGAGCTGAGGAGGTTCCTCTGCAGTCCTGTCTTATCTTCTGCTCCACCTTTGCCACAACAGCAGATTGGCTTTAGTGTGCAACGCTATTGCTGTTACATTGCTACATGAAGTCCACAAGCTAAACAGTTATCTTGCACGCTTAACCTTACACACGAATTAAGTCAGACTAATGGGAAGCACTAGAGTCAGAAAGTGGAAACCTGAGTAGGGACATGACATGTGGTGTGTTTTACGGTTTACACGGCTGTTAGCTGATCCTTAAGACCTAATGTCTAATGGGCCAGGACAGCGAACCCTACACCATGACTACACGCCTCAGACATGGTTACAGATCTAAAAACAGCTATTTAGCAGCTATTCCTTCCCAACTAGTCCAAACGAACCAATTGTGTATGTATTTTGTATGACATTTGAATGTGTCATGTGCAAGTTGTGTGTATTTAAAGTAGTTCTGGGAAGCTTATTAGTTCCAGTGTCCAAACTCGTCTACCAAACCCAAACATGTCTACTGGACAATTGATTGAATATGTAATATGTTATGCATGTTAATGCGAAGAATAAATGGCTGACATGGAGTTTGTGAATAAGATGAATGTCTTTGAATTAGAGAAATTTGCACCACCATTGTGGACTCCCAGCCCATGCTGATGTCCCTATTGTTGTGAAGCTATTCAAATTCAATATGAAATTTCAATAGTGGACAGTTACATATTGTGGGGTTCTTGCAATAAATTGCTTCCATTAATGAACCCTGCACTGGAGGGCTGCAGGCACAGTTAAGTAGCTGTCTGTATTAAAAAGAGAGGAAGAGGGAGGGCAGGGGGGATGTTTGTTGAAAATTGCTTGGTGGGAAAAGACAAAGAGATTAGTATAGATAGTAATTCGTAATAGAGAGGGTAACTGGAGATATTAGTTTCAGTGTGTACTTGATATTAAAGTGCTGCTCTGTTAAGTCAATAATTACCTCAACGTCAATTAAACTTTACTGAAATCAGTAACTCCTGCAGCTACATGAAGCAACTATGAATTATCAAACAAGCTCACAGAAAACAGTCACAGAGAACTGCCTGCCCCTGACCTTTTTGACCACAGGTCCATTTGTTATTGTAATAGTTGTATTGATTAAGCAATATATTGACAGAATGCTCAGATTCTGGCCCCACTTGTCAAGGCAGTGTTCCATTTCTAAATGCATTAAATCACATGCTCCTTATATGTCATGAATCCTCAAAGGAGAAACAATTGGCTTCATTTTCTAATTAGATTTTTTAAAGAATCAATCCAAAGTCATTAAACATCCTCGCATTATGCCTCACACCTAACTAAGTTTCAAGAGAATTTGATGATCTGACACAACAAAGTAACAGAGGATTGGTGTATTCACATTCTGTAGATTAACACAAATTAATCTAGCAAAGCAGGATGACAATAAAAAGAATATGTTGTTATAAACAGCATTCTAAGCAGTGTGCAGTGTTCAGAACGGGAGTAATGTGAGCAAAGAAGCAAACGTGCCTCATCCTGCTCTTAAGACTGCACAAATGTGCATTTACTGGTCTGGTTGCATGCATGTCTTAACTTATTATCTAGATTTCTTTGTGTATCCAGGTGTATTGAGTCATTTCATTTAGCCAAGAGCTAAGCAGTAAATATTATTGGGTTGGGTCTGACCAAAGTGGCAACTGAGCGTTCTCAGAATGTTTCTTGTCAATGACACTTAATAAAAAATCAATGGACAATTGCCCTTTGCACAGAACAATTTTGTTTAGCTGTTTTTAAGTTTAAGAATATGTGTATGGCTATGAAATAATATAAGTGATGTAAGAAACTTAAAATCTACTAGTTAATTACACTGTGTCGATGGATGTTGGTGGAGGGGAAGATAAACATTCCTGGCATTTCTTAAAGGGCCCAACTGGTGTTTAGATTCAACTAAACAGTCACTGCTGTGCAGCATTGTCTAGCAGTCTATCTTCAGTTCATTCATAATCTCATTAACATTGACGTAAGGCCACGTCAAGCCTAAATCTGACCCGCACTTTGATTAGATGTGACAAGTCCCTGCAACCTGCAGTCATCTATGACACATCCTCAGCCAGCTCAGCAGCTTACCAGCTTTTCCTTTCACATTAAGCATTCAGTCCAGCAAATATGTATTCAAGGCAACAATTATAACTGCCACACTGCAAAGAGGCAAGTCATTAAGTTCTAATACATTTTTATGCTGGCTCTCTGTCAAGGCATGCATGACTGACAGCAGACTCCCTATTTCCCAGTTCAATTCAGTTATGATATTGAAACGGGTTTGTTTTTAAATGAGAAACAGAATTGCAAAAGTTGTATTGTAGTATTTGAAAATATACACACAACAGACCATAAAGAAATTCTAGATATTGCATGTCTGAACCTTTCTTGTGTTTCTAATTGTACCTGTCCTGATTAATATGCAAATAAATGTTTGATCTGAAAAAATACTAAGTCATTTGTTGGTAATATGAGGGTCCTTTATCACCATCTTTGTCATGCAGTTTGTGTACAAGTCAGTTTGTTCACCTTTTCATTTTAACTTGAATTTGTAGTATATAAAACCAGGGTGGACTGATTCAAATTAATGTGCTTTTGTCTTTTCAACCGTGAAGTTGTTTTCTTCATATTACCTTTCGATGATTACCAATTTCATACCGATTATTCAACTCTCATTTGTGGCGAGAAACTGTGCAGAATCAGAGCATGCTATGTCTCTAATCGGTGAGATTAAATGCCTGGTCATTTGATTTTCATCTGATTTTACTTGCACTGTAACTGCATCCCCAGCAGTAGAGGGAGGTAACCCGTCTGAACTGCATGGGGCGGGGTGAGGAGATGTTGCCCAACCCCGTTGCTGGTGAACACGGAACTGCTGTTTGCGTTGCGCTCCATCTCTGCAGACACAAGAGGTAAAGACGTACCCTGAAACACTGAAGACACTATCATCTTGGACTGACTGGCGTTTGTGTTGTCACTCATGTGAGTAACCTTGGTGCTTCTTTGCTAACACACCTCTCTAACCGAGCAGTGTGTAACCGTTATAATCAGTAGCAGCTTCCGGTGCTAACAGTAGACATTTATCCTAACGTGAACTGTTAGCTTGCTAGCTTGCTAACGTTAGCTGCCCTACGAAACAATTTTGTCACCGCTGGACTCGATAGTTATGTCACATTAACAATAACAAGTTATTCTAACTTAGGACTGACGTTGAAAATATGTAGGTTATTACTGGATAGCAGACAGCAAACAGCAGACGTTGTTTTACTGCGTACTGTTGTCAACGAGCTTAACTTGGTGCTAAAAACAAAACATTGATGTGCTTGTGCATCACGAGAAAAGTTTGGTTGTTCACGTTTCCGCTCTGACATGATAAACATAACAATAATATTATCTGAAACGTTATATTTATGACATCTAGCAGTTTATAATTAACGTTTAATGCTGGCTTTTGGTGACAGTGTGATATGTTAAATATTAATGTCAAACACCGTCTCTCCGTTGGGGACCAAATAATCAGGCACACCCCCACGTGACGAAGGCAGGTTTTGTGTCCTGGGTGCTCACCTGTGAAGATGTTAACGTTATATGGTTAGATATATATGTGACATTTGGGAGAATAAAAGCGTATCACGCTCAGACAGGTTAGTGTTGTGCTAACTTCTGCTGAAAGTAAACTTCTCAATTTACTTTGGAAAATTACTCGTGGACCCTTGGGTGCCTCTGGATCACAGTTTTTGGAAATTGTTGATTGTGACCAAACTGAGCCACCCGGTCTGTTTAGGCAGTACACAATAATCACGTTGGTTTAATCACGAGCAGTAGATACATACTGCTTTAACACTTGTGTCTATACTCTTGATATCCCAGTTGGGCGTGAGATGTGGCCAACTATGGTGTGAGTCACCACACTGTCAAATTAGCCCAACCTGTCTGTCCAGTGTATTTTGATTCACAGTGATACACCTTAAGGTAATAATAAACAGTTTGTAAATGTGTGACAGTGCTTACATTTTTAAAAATACTTTTGTCAACTTTAGTTAATGAATCAACTTTTAAGAAAGTTGTGAGCAAGTTGCAGATCTGCTTAAAGATCTATGCATTGTCTGTAATTTTCCAAATTGGTGACAATTGTTTTTCATAAGACACTGAGTGTAGGAGGTATACATGCAAACTCTTCTTCATCTGTGCCTCTGATACTCATCACAATAATCCCCTCTCTCTGTTTATATTTACTGCTTGGATGCAAAAAACATCCTTAAACAGCAGAGGAACTGCAAAGTTTAGCATCTCGGAGCTGCGGAGTTTACTGTTATTTGTGAAGAAAGCATCACTAGTTTCACCTGAGGACATAAATCATCATTCTTAGTGCCATAGGCTGTTGAGGTGACATGCCTGCTCCGTTTCTGCCCCTTTTTGTTTTTTTGTTGTTTTTTTTAGGATTGGATCATCCAAGTACCAAGTAGTGTTCACACATCAGAAATACATGTCACTGTAAGGAGTTGGATAATGTTAATGACCAAGAGTGATATTGATTCACCAGGCCCCAGGTCAGTTCCTGGTCCCAGGGGATGAATGTGATTCAGGATTGTGCTGTGGGAGTGGCTGGACTTAATGCTTTTTAAAGAAGCAGAATTAATATTTTAAAACACTTGGCTCACCCTGACATGGTACAGCCTGAGACATCCATATGCTAAGCAAAGTTCCATGCCTTATTCTATCAGGAGGGCAGTATTGATTAAAATAAAGTCCTACTTGGCTGGGGTTCGATGTAGGAGTAACATTCTTTGTGCTTAGAGCATTGGTATGCCTCAGCTGTAGAAAATTATTATCTGTACAAGCTCCAAGCCCCACAGCTGGGGATGTTGCAGATCATGGGTAACTCTCACTTTGAAAGTGATTAATTTCATCTCAGTAGACATGCTTCAAAGGCCCAGGTGGACTTTAATTAAACTATTCAAAATTGGCGATCCTCAGCTGGCAGCTCAGAGTCAGAGATATCAAGAAAAACAAATCAGTGGTTTGTGTTTGTCCCTCTGTCTCCTGTGTATGATACGCTTGTGTGGCACATTACGTACTTGTGTCATGATTTTGTAGGGGCAGAGATGAGAAAACTCTTTCCAGTTGAGCATACATCAAGCTGGGTAACTGTGTCTCAGGGACAGTGATGAGCAGCACTGGGGCTCCACAGGGGACTGTTCTGGCTTCGTTCCTGTTCACCCTGTGTACGGCAGACTTTAAATACAACTCTGAGTCCTGCCACATCCAAAAATACTTGGATGACACAACCATTGTGGCGTGTATCAGGAATGGGCAGGAAGAGGAGTACAGGGATCTGACGATGGCCTTCAGTGAATGGAGCGACAAGAACTGCCTCTTTCTAAACACATCCAAGACCAAGGAGATGGTCATGGACTTTCAGAAGTCTAGGCCAACCCTCCTCTCCACAACACTCTGGCTGGACAGAGATGCAGCTACAGGTGCAGCAAACGTCTCAACGTGGTTCAGGAGATCCTTTATTCCCACTGCCATCAGGCTATACAACACCTTAGCTAAAGGATGTTCTCTCAGGGCAAAATTTGAGAAATGATGGCCGTATTCTTATTTTGTTTTGTACAAATATGGGTGATTGCTCTTATTTTTTGGTACTTAATTATAAAGCCATCTATACAGGCAACTGTCATTCAGGTTCTCCTGTTGCATTACACACGTTTTTGGTCTTGCTGGTTTCTGTAGTTCAGTCTTTGGTACCAGTGTATTAAGATCTAGCTGTCTCCAGTTCCACAAAAATGGTGCGCATGAATGCTCACTATTGCCCTCAGTCCCTCCAGTCAGTTGTCATGGGCTGCTGAACACTCCAATTAGCATATGCCATGTCTTCTTTTTTCTTTCTGCTGAATCAGTTTGACAATAGGTGTCTGAATTGTTAATAGGGTATCGACAGGTGGCAGCTGCAGTCCTCAGTGGGATGAACTCCTCTGTCCTTTAGTTTAAAAAGTGCACACATAGGACCCGCAGATGCACACCAGTAGCCCCTTGCTTAATTGTTAATCATCTTTCCGTGACACTGATGAATTAAGCAACAGTCTGGTTGAAAATGAAGTTCTGGAGCTTAGCTGCACTGGTGGCAATTAGTTTTATCCTTGCTTTCCGTTGTTTATTAAATGAGGTGTGTGTGAGGATTCCAGGACATTTATGCAGTGACTGTTAAAGGTACAGTTTTGCCTGTAGTGCGGTATGACAACAGATCCCAAGAGTGAACTGCTGTTGTTTTAAGCTTTGCCACTTGAGATAAGTGTTAATTAGTTTTTGGTCAAATTCTCCAAATCCTTACCTAACACTTCAGTGGCTTATGACTGGAGAACGGATTGTGGTTAACACAGTGGGAGCTGTGTGCCCATTTCTATGTGATGTTGAGATGCTATATACAGTATGTTGTGTAGTTTGAAGTGGTTTTATCCTCTCATTTGTCAGTATTTGCAATAAGGGAAGCAGATCTATGCCAGCTGTTGTAATTTTTTTCTGCTGTAGTAACATGCTGGACAAAATACCCTAAAACAACATTGAAGAGCATTTCTTATCTCATAGGTTGTCAGCTCTACATTTCACCACACTCTTTTCCCCAGTGCAGGATGTTCCGCTTGCGGGTGTTGTCCGCAGTTTCGGTGGGGCTAGTGCAGTTGTCCCGGCGCTACCACAGTGGGGCAGTGCGTGTGTCTGGACGGAGGAGGCTGATGCTGGCAGCCCTGGCTGGTGTAACTGGTGTTTCTGCTAGTGCTGGGCTGCTCTGGAAAAGGTACGTCTCAATCCATGGCTACACCTGTGTGCTTCTACAGTCTATGGAGAAAATAATTATGCCTTTCGAAACCTGACTTAACTTAAATTCAAAAATGCTTTATTATTATTTATGCAGTTGCAAACTTGAAAACACACAAAGAATTTTATTCATACACATAAAAATAACCAAAAATTACAAAATGTGTTTACATAAAAACAGTTGCTCTAAAAATTTTCAAATACCCCTCTACCCCCAAACACGACATTGCTTGCAACAATGTCATGTGACTGTGTTTTCATTTCTCACATCTTTTGAGCTGCATTTTTCTGGTTTTCCTACCACATCAAAGATATTCCCCTGGAACGACACACCTCTCTTTGGAGTGCACTGTCTTACACCATGACTTGCAAGTTCCCCTATCTGGTGTGTTCACCATTAAATGAAGAGACATTGATCCACATACTAGGATTTGCTTGGGGTACAGTATTCAACGGCATGTCGACTATTGAGCACATGCCAGATCCTATTCCCCCTAACATTACACAACAGTTATGGAAACCACCCCAATGAAGTCACGTACCTGCATTTCTGTTGACATTCCAAGCCACCACCCCAGGGATGTCACGATGTTTTTATGGCTATCCATTACTAAGGAGACTGGTGTTTAGTTAAGGCAAAGCGGTAGAGAGGGTGTTGACGTGAGAGCTCTACTGGGACACAATGACAGTGCTGCAGTAGGCAGAGTGATGGATGGTGCCTCAGGGCATTTGAGACTGATGGGACGAGACTGTTCCAGGCCTTCACCCCAGGCTTCATTCTCCTTGTGTCTCATTAAACTGAATTATTCAGCCTGCTCCAGACAGAGCCAGCTATTTATTATTATTGTTCCAATTTTCAATTTAGTCAGAAAAATGGTCAAGTGGGAGTTGGCTCTGCATTGCACAGACAAGTAAAACACAGTCAAACACGTAACCCCCCACCCCCACCCCCACTCCCCACATCTGTTTGAACTCTGCTTAGTATCATACCTACAGTACTTCACCTAATCTTTTTCTAATCTTTTTCTTTGTTGAACAAAGAGCATATGCGGACGCAGGGCCATCCGTTCGACACTCCGAGCAACCAGGTGGACAGGAAGCGGATTTTGTGAGGGATACAGACTCTGAGACAGAGTCAGAGAAATCGGTGGAGGCCACCAGTGGAGATAACGACGCGAAGGATGAAGCTGGAGAGGGGAAGAAAAAGAAGCCACGTTCTGGATTCCGTGACCGCAAGGTAATCAATAAACAATAAACATTCAGACAGTCCCCTGTTTAATTCACCT
The DNA here is from genome assembly GCF_002814215.2 of Seriola lalandi dorsalis. Lineage (NCBI taxonomy): Eukaryota > Metazoa > Chordata > Actinopteri > Carangiformes > Carangidae > Seriola > Seriola lalandi. The sequence goes on from NW_019525023.1 coordinate 1,878,446, forward strand.
GGAGAATGGTGTTTGAATGCCTTCCTAATCAATCCCCAATATGCAAACGCTGGTACATTTTGACAGTATATTTTATGGAGACACACAAGTTCAATTGGAGAGCATTTTCTACTGTCATAAACAACAGAAATATGCCCCCCGCAAGATTTTATTGCTGTTAATTAGGCAGTAGATGACAAAAGACGAACGAAGGAAACAAAGGTTCTTTGACCAATAGATGCCTTTTTTCTTTCAAGCAATGTTATGAAATGGTACATCTGACTTATGGGTACAGATGTAGAAATTGTGCAATTACTCTTGCCTCTGCAGCAGCAGCCATAGTCTGCTGAAAGCATATAGATGTCTAGGGAGTAAACTGTTTTAGTGAATCACAGCAACACAGGATTTACTAGTGTGTTGGTAAAAATAAGTTGTTTGTGCGATCTCATTGACTATGTCAAAGGAGGAATGTATGTTTGAAGTATTTAAAGTACACTGCTTGACGTCAATTCTGTGTTTGTGTGTGTGCAAATGTACATGCATGTGCATCAGACTGAGATTGCTGTCAAAATGGTTAAATGTTCATGGCGGTTTACAGTATGTGTGGTGGGAAGACCGTGAACATTAAACATCAAGATGTCTTCGGAAGTGGAAGTCTTTGGGAGTTTTTGGTTCTTCCATTTTTTTTTTTTTTTTGTCTTTACTTTTTTCAAAGGTGACGGTGACTTTCTGAATAAACTCTAATGGAAAACTATGCAGCAGGAGGGAACTGCCATTCTCATGTGTGTTTAAAATTCAATGCTTTCACCTTTTTACTTTTAAAGATTTAACACTCTTATCTCAGATGTTGAACAACAACTTTTGAAAGTCTGAATTAAAAATGAATAAATAACTGGCGTGACTTGAATTTCAACCCACCTCGATGTGTAAATGTAATTTTTTTAATGGAAAGAGAGAGCATAAAAGACTGAAAGCTCAAAAGAACAAACCTGAGTCTCCGTCATTGTGGGTGACGCTGAGTTCAGTAGCCTGTAAATCTGAGGAGATGCTCGACACAGATGACAGTGTGTCACAGGCTTTCAATCAGTTATGCTCTAAGGCACTTCCACACGACTTTCCTATAACCTCTCATCCATACACTGATGGTTGCTTCTTCTGGGAGACACGCTCCTGGTAATTTCCCTAAAGACCAATAACGTCCGCTAAAGAGCAGGAACCATCACTGAAGAACTTAATCATAGCTGCAGTCTCAAGAAGAGAATCTAGTTTGATCAAATTCTATGAATCTCTCTCACTCTCTTTGTTATCCAGTTGAAGTGGATAACAGTGTCAAAAAGTTGAAGCTGTAAAATGTGTTTTACTTTTTCCACAGGGAGTTTGTGTAGTTTACACAATCATTCAGTGTCACATAAAATAACCGCCTCTGAAGACTGTGGCTGCTCTCAGCTCCCAAACAGATGCCACTCTGTCAGTTTCCCAGTTATGCTGCATCTGTTTGAAACTTTCTACTGAAAAGCGGATGGCAGTGTTAAAACAAACATTGACTAATGGCTACTGCGTGTAACAGAGCTAATGTGTGTAACAGAGCTGAATAAATTAGTTTTTTGTGTTTTCCAAATTGTTGGACTTCAGTATGTCACTGATGCCACGCTGTTATCCTTTTGCACGGTTGTTACTGCATTTCTGGAGCTGTGATAACTCTGCAGTCTCCCTTCATGTTAACACGTCAGTCAGACTGATACTGACACTTTATTCCCAGTTTTTATTATGTGGTAGTAGAGTCAGGAAGTTAATATGCTTCCCCTTTCTGCCGACACCTGCTTCTTTATTCTGGTCACTCCATCACCCCTTCTGCACTCTTTTAACTCTCCCTCAGATTATTTACCTTGCTGCTCACTGGGTTGAAATATTCCTGGTTCTTTGATCTTGTTGTTTGGGTATATTAGAGTAGTACTCATGCCTAATGTGTGAAATTTGGGGTCATTAATTGTACTTCCTGTCTGGTTGGCAGGTGATGGAGTATGAGAACAGGATAAGGGCCTACTCGACTCCGGACAAGATTTTCCGCTACTTTGCCACGCTGAAGGTCATCGGCGAGCATGGAGATGCTGAGGTTTACATGACACCTCAGGACTTCATACGCTCCATCACACCTAATGAGAAACAGCCTGAGAGTGAGTTACTTTGCTTTCCTTCTTGTGCCTTTGCTTAGTTTTCATTTGTGACTTCTTAACACCCACTCGCATGGTATTATTCTTTCTATGAGTTTCACTCCTTTTTCCTTTATTGCTTGAGAGTCAAGTAAATGTTCAGGGTTATCCTGGGTGAGATCTTTCCAGTTAGCAGTGCTGACATTATACCTGTATCTCTCCTCTGGTGGAGCATTACCTGACACAGCCCACTTCCACACTTAACACTCGCATGGCAGTCTAAGACTTATGACAGTTCATGGTATAATGATCCCACTGACTGTGTTCACAAGTATGAAGGGAGGCGGGGAGGGAGGGGAGTGTCAAGGCTGTCCGATCACGCTGAGTTGAGGGAATTACGACACAGCAGTTGGTGTTTCAATTAACGGGTTCAAACCAGAGCAGATCTCAGGCGTCACACATGGAGCCAGTGAGAGATATTTGATCTTCAGCCATGGGAGGGTTGGGACGGCAGGGAGCTTAACTTGGCATTGACGTGTTTCAGTGCCAGTCTTCTCTATCTGTTACCAGCCCCCTTTCAGTACCTCTATTCAGTTAGATTTGTGCGACATTTTATTGTATAGGTGTATATTAGCCTCCAGCACAGACTTGCAGGCAAATGCTCTGCGTGTAACAACTTTTAGATCCTGAGCATTCATCCACAGTTGAGGAAGCAAGCCTGCAGTTAGCACTTAATAAGGATTTAGCTGAGCCTGTCACGTCTGCGCTGCCTCTCCTGTTCACCTCAGCACTTCTATCTGTTAACCACGTAAAAGACTTGGCCTAGCTTGGCCCCCATGGGCCTTCCATTCTTGGGCCTAGTACCTCTCTTTCCAACTTCATGAGTCCAAGGCTCTTCACTTCTTTATCCTGTTTTTTGCCCTTCCAAACTGAAATTAAAGTAATGATGACCTGAGCTCTGTTGGATAAGAGAAGGTTCAGCAAAGCAGATGAAAAAGCCAAGAGAAACTGCAGTTTACTTCACAGGCAGCTATTACACTCTCTATTTAAAGCACCCCAACCCAAGTGAGGTTAATCAACAGTCCCTATTCAATTAAAAAAGTTATGGTCTCAGTTGCTTTTGTTGTTTTAATGCTCAACAGATTTTCTGGTTCATAGATGATGAATAACCCTATGGACTTAATAAGTAATTTAAAAGATTTTAGTTTAAGCCACCCTTTTATTTTGAATGGTCTGTTTGGACAGGGTTTAGAGATACAATAGATCCTCAGGAGGACGAGTACACAAAGTATCATCAAATCCAAAAGTCCAGCCTCGGAGGGACCAATACTCATGCTCCTTGTTAAGCTGAAATGTGAATTTTATGACTAGCTTGTTGCAATTTACAAGACAGAGTGTAGAGTAGTGAGGGCTGATGGGAATAGACCAGCTGTGTTCTTTCAAATGTTGGCAAAAGAAGGCTTACTTTCAGGTGCGTTTGAAACAGCTCTTGAAATGGGACAGACCTTATTGGCACAATAACAAGTCTAGAAATGTGAATTTAACCTCAGGATTCCAGCCCTGTAAATGGGAATCCCAGTTTATTGTTGTAACTGACCTGAGGTTAAAGGATTATTTACCCAGCAGAATAAGGTGGTAGGCTGTTTATAGAAGTCTTGGGTGTGATTAGGTTTTCTGTAATGCTGATGAAGTTAACTTTTTGAATTATGATGTTCACTTTATTAGCGTTCAGTTTAATGGGATTATACTCTAACCGTCACCCTCAAACTTAATCTGGTTTGAGACTGCAGTCTTTCTGTGCGTAGTCTGTCCGTGTGATATAAAGAGCCTGTATCACTCCCAAATTGTCTTTTTACTCAAGTACCAAATCCTTCATCATTTAACAGATGACAACTGCTGCGTCTCACAAGAGTTCAGAAAATCACATCAACAAGATTTGTTAGTATGAATTACATTAGTTTGGAGGTATGGTTGTCTTTTTGACGCAAATTCATAACTCAAGTTTGACATATATTTGATAAAGTTTAGTGATAAGTGTGGGAAGTCACTTTTCATATCTTCCTTGCAGGAAGCAGAACTGTGTTCAGCTAGAAAATGAATCAGTGACTTAAGCATAGAAAGACATGACACAGAAATAGACCTACAGTGAGGAAAACCAGGAACACCAGGCAACAATGATGTTTTCTTATTTTCAGTTGCGTGTGCTTCATTGAAGTGATTATTCATTGTCTTTGTATAATATAATGACATTAATTTGAAACACCCAAACACCTTAAAACACTCATTTCAAGCAATCACGTATATTAACATAAATACTACATACAGTTAATCTTGCTTTGTGCTGCTGACCTGGATCTATAAAATAAACCCTGATTGAGAACTTTGTTATAACTGATGATCAGAGAAGTCAAAGCTGAATGCTGATGATTGTTTATTTTAAAGAATTGGCAAGATGGAAATGAGTTGTTAATGACCATTATTAATCTTGAGCACGTGTCAGTGATAGCTAGTGGTTCAGTAATGACACCAAGTAAAAGCATTTGCTCTGCTTCAAGTTTGGTGTACATCTTGATACCCCTGCTGTGCAACTAGTCCGCCTCTCATCTCGTTTGTTATATTTGTCTCCTAATCTGCATCTGTTTATTCTCTCTCTCTCTCTCTCTGTCTCTTTTTCAGATCTAGGCCTCGATCAGTTCATTGTGAAGCGCTATGATGGCAAGGTAAGAAGTGCGCGTCTTGGTGGTAAAGAGGATAGATTAGCAATCATGAAGGTCAGCAGCAGGGAGTTTTTATTATCATCCCAAACTAAATGAATATTGCATTTCCCCAGAAAACTCTGTTCTAATTACATATATCAGAGCTTATGTCTTTTCCCACTGAACAACTTTCCAGTCTACCACAGGGGTTTATTCCCCAGAATGGCCAAAGTCAATGACGGCTTGAATAATCTGTTCCTCCAGTATACAAAAAAACACATTTTCACACTTATCCCAGGGTGATGTCTGGGCATGCAGATAATGTCAGTTTTATTATTGAGGTTTTATGATATCTGCCTCTGACATGTCTGCCACTACTACAGTATAATGGAGTTGAATTTAGCACCTTAAATGTAAAAATGTAATGTCTTTCATGTCCAAACTCTTAAATATTGGTCTTATTTCCATACAGAAAAGATCAAGCAAATGACATCTGCACTTGATAATTTGGCTTTATAACCCCAGAGTACACTAAGGGTTTTATCTGTTCCTGCTTGGATTTTAAATATGCATACACAGAGGATGAATTATAAGTGAGTTTTGAAAACTACTGATCAAACTGTTAATGAGATGAAGTGAAAAAGTCAGATATTATCTATAAAGAAACGGTATGCAGCATGTTAGTTTTTTTGGAAGTGTCTTTTGCTGAATCCTAATCTCCATGAATGTAGTATTACATAATAGCATAATGAAATCCTTCAAAGAAATATATAAATATATAATATAAATAAATAAAAACCCCAAAAAATGCCACATTCATTCATCTTTCCGGCTGAAATGACATTGAAGAAAATGGATAAATAAAACAAAAACAATGTATAAATTCAGGTGATAACTCAGTGTCACAGAAATGAATAAATACTCATGAGGGGCAGTAGGGTTATAGCATCGTAAAAGATGACATATGAAAAGAGATAATGGGGAAAAATGGAAAACAACATTACATTCTGTCAGGTCAGCAAGGAGTGCAGAAATTATCATACTGTTAGAAACACATCTATATGAAAGTTAGCTGATATTTCTGGGTCTTCTTTGATCTTAGTTGGTGTATTTTAACTTTTTCTGATGCAAAATGTGCAATGTCACACTGAGTTGCTTCCATTGCAGGTACAAATTTGATACAAAATTTTTTATTAATGATATATTACATACAACAGTCAAAGCCATACACTCTCTGAGATGTTTTTTTATTTTTGCTGATGTCTTCTGCTTTGCTGTCGGCTTCTCAACCGTCAATTACTGTGAATGAAAAACAATATGAGTTGAGGCTAGAGTCAATAATCAGAATATCTTGCTTTCCACATACAGTTTAAACTGTAAAAGTTCAGAAAAATGTTTAATGGGTAAAGAAGAAAATACTTTTCACCCAACGCAGGGATCCTCTTCCTACCTACCTTAATTCTCAAAGCATCCAGTTAGTTAAACCTAGTTCAGAAAAGCCTGGATCTTTAACAGAACTCCATATTAAATCATTACGAGGCACAAAGTGGGCCTGCCCAGTGCATAATGTGACCTGTAGTGACTATTTAAAGAGAACAGCAAGTGAACCTTGGACAGGGTACTCTCCACCTCCCCCCTCCCCTCGATGGCTACAGTTTGACTTTAAAAAGAGCTAGCCTCTGTGCTAACATTTCTCTGTCACAGTCAGGAAAATAGAAACCATCAATATAAATCTACAACATCGTTATTTTCATGTCCGTTTTCCTTGATATTGATTTGTGACCATTACTACCCTCTCTCTGATCTCAGGGAGTATCTCTCACACCCACTAGCCAACCATCCATACTCATTTATTGTGAATGGTCATAGCTGTCATGATTGTAGACTCTAAACTACGGTAATTACAAAGTCCATTGCCCATATGATGACGATGAGTAAGTTTGTACCTCATCTCAGTGCTGTAGGCAGATGAACCACACCAAATCAGTGAGTCTAAAGAGAAAACAAAGTCTGTTTTTTTGTCACAACTTTCTTCTATTACTCCCCCTCTCTGCTCGTTCTGCAATTTAGTTTTACCATGCCTTATGTTTTGTGAAAGATTCTCCAGAACTTTGACTCACCCTTATTTCAAAAACACATTAACTAAATAGCTTGTGCTATACATTTAAAAAAGTAAATGTTAAATTCTGTGGCAGCCTCAAATAGAAATGGAGCACTATACCTTAATGGTCCTTGTCTGCCTATGGAAATGTCATTCCTATCTCCAAGCCTTGTGTTTCCTTTATTTGCCAGGCAAATCTCTGGACACATAGTTTTCTCTGACACTGTATTTAGCTATGGTTATCCCCTGAGATTTTCCTGTTGTGCCCCCCCCCCCCCCTCTCCCGATAGGCTCTATCCAAACCCCTTCTTGCCCAGAGACACGTGACTACTCATTGGCTTAATGGGCACCTCTGGCTAGTTGGGAGAGGAATAAACCATTTCTGTTTTCTGCCAAGAAACCATGAAATCTAGTTCACATGAAACTAAAAACTGCAATGAATTAGACCTAGATGAAATGGCCATAGCAGTACAGTGGTGTGATATCTGTAGTGTGTAAATCATGAAGTCGATGGAATATTTACAAATAACCAAGCCACCTGACACATTTGTCACATACATACTGTTCAGCCACAGTTAGAGCGGAAGATTGTTTAAAAGTGTACTCGTTGTAAAGCTCTCACGACATCCCCCTTCCCACCCCTCTCTCTGCTCACACTAATTTGTTCCAGGTTCAGTTTGTAAGTAGCAAACATTATATGCCCTTATATGGTTGTTTCACAACTGTTGTTCATATTGACTCACTCTGTTTGTTTTATTTTTATTTTCCTGTCAATGCGAACACAGTTATTTTAGAAGCCTTTAAATGGGATTGCTTGGTTTACTTACTTAGTTGTTTGACTGCATCTTTTCTCTGTTTCTCTGTTAATTCACTCCATCTCTGTGATTTCGCCTCCTACCCTGATCATGTGGACATGCTTTCAGCTGCTGTAATCTTATGTTTATGTGACCTGATGATGCCATTGTTAACTGTTGATTATTTTCTGATGCTCTTATCAGTCACTCTCTCTCATTCACATGACAAGTAATCCCTCCATTTTCTCTCTCTTCCCTTCCTCATGTATATAACCATCATCCTCAACTCCCTGTCTCCCGAAATCCCCACTTTTTGTCCTCCCCCAATCATTCCATCTACTGATCACCCATTGTCCGACCACAAACTCCCCCAACCACCCCTTACTCTCCTACTCCTCCTCTGTCTCCTTCCCTCCCTCCATCCCTTCTCATCACCTCTCTGTTCTGCCCCTCCCTCTCTGCAGGACTTCTGGCAGGTATGGGGTGTGTGCCGAGCAGCATGTGTGCACCTGAATGAAAAACTGCACTTTGTAGTCACTACCTACTCCCTCTGTCCTTTATACTTTTTACTGTTCTTCCTCTTATGTCTCTCTATTTTTTCCTACCTTTCTATTACTCACTCTCTCACTCCTCTGTAGTAACTTGGAGGACATAGCTATTCACAGTTGTTAGTCCAGGGGAACAGCTAAGTTAGTAGTTTTTCCTGCATTTACCACATCTCAACTTCAGGAAGTGTGAAACCAGAAACACTCAGTTATGGTAACGATCACTATGGATAGGACAGCAGCCAAACTGTGTGTTTAAAGTGTATAATTTCTAACAAGAAATCAGTGGACTGGTAATAGTATGTTGAATTTACATCTAGCTTGTCTCTCACAGGGTTTACATGCTGTAGGCATTGAACACAGCCAGAAGGGAGAAGTCAAACCATACAAGGATGGAAATAGAATAAAGCAATGGCACTGTATTTTCTTATATAATAAGCAAATTATATCATGGCCATGAAAAGTACTGGTTTCTGATTGGCTGGTCAACTATTTAACCCCAGTGCAAAAGTACATCAAACTGCAGATAACCATAACTGCATTTATGTTGCTAACCAGGGCTTAGGTCTGTTTCACTGTCAGCCATTTTTAAACAAACTTTGAAGATGGTTGATGATTTGAATACAGCTTCTCTTATTGCCTGTGGTTGGTGGCCATCGTATAAGCACAGTAATACACTCTAAGATGTCCCAATATGGAAAATAACAAATATGGTGGAGGAAACACCAGTCTGATTGTTGCCATGGTGTTCTCCACCTCTGCCATATCTGTTAATTTCATATATAAGAGCTCTTAAGTCACTTTTATCACTGACATAAATGTGTATGCGTTCATTTTAGCATTCGCTTGCTTCTAGTTTCCAGCAATGCATCAAAATGTTTCTTCAGAGTGCCTTGGAGAAACCTTTTGTGATTAAAATGTGATATACACATTTATGTTGGTGAGTGTAGATAAATAAGCCTTGACCTATAAGCTTTATCTACTAAATGATTTGGCCTTTAAGCAGGTATAAATGCCTCTGTCAGTCAACGTGAAGATAAGCCGAGCGCAGCAGAGGACGGGTTACAACCTGTTCACCTTATAATGAAAGGGAGTGTCAGAAACTGAAGTTGACACGCACCCTATTGTGTGTGCACTGCCCTTGTATCAAATATGCAAACACAAACTCTGTGTTATTGGACAGTGAGTTGGAGGTCTCACTGGTGCCCTTTGTATAGCTTGTTGGAGGCAGGTGCATGCCGTGCCGTCCCTGCTGAATTATTTAGTTAAGACTTACTAATTTACCTTTACAGGGATTATTAAACAGTGCTGCACTGCTACATAATTTACACACTAGTCAGTCCACATACATTTATAGTGGAAATTTAAGAAGAATGTAAGGTCTTGCAAAGCTGAGATGCAAAGAGCAGCTAAAATAAGACATATAAGGAACTTGTATTGATCAATGCCAAATCATAGGAGTGCTGTTCCCCTGCACTCCCTACGTCCTGCTTTATAAACAAACCTTTTCTCCTCATCCTTTCATGTCTTCAAAGATATATCACCTCTAGCTTTCCACTTGCTTTGGCATTCTAGCCTTTTTCCCAGCATGCACTGCTCTTTTGCCTGCATCTCACAGAGAAAGTAGCTGGTGGTGGCGCCCCCTCTCTGCGCATGGTGGCATCACTGGGTGGTCTTGGACCCAGGAAATGGCTCTGTTAGCTAACATCAAGGCTGTATTGATGTGCTTGATAGCCTTCACAAATCCATTCTCTGGATTGTCCGGATGTCAGTGATGCATGATTTCTGTAGAGCATGGTTTAGAGTCACTGAAGGCAGGACTTGGTCTGTACAATGTATCCAAATTGTTCCTACATGCTGTGGCCCTCCCTCTACATAAAGCCACAGCGTCTGCCGCAGGACCTGCTATGACTGAGAGCCGACACCTGTCACTCAGAGGGCGCGCAAAGGGGGCTCTCCAATGGAAACGAGCCTCTTATCACACCAACTGTTGTCATGTTCATTCTCTCTGATTTCACAGGAAGCTCCCAGGGGCCACTGTTTGGACTGTCACAGCTCTATCTCTCTGTCTTTTCACACTGTCTTCAGTTCTCACATGCTTTCCTCTATGTCTAGTTCGGTGTCTATAAACAAGAACTCACACATGAGCACACAAACACACTTGCACACTAACTCCTTCTCTTTCTTCCTCTGTCTCTCTTCCCTCTCCTAATCTAGAAGAGGTTGGGTTGTCTGTGACACCTGGTCAGCTCATTTGGTTCCCCTTCTCTCTTACGAGACAGCTGCCATTCCTCAGCGAATGCAATTTGTTTATTGGGCGTTCCACATCAGGGCCCATTATTCTGAAAGTGCTCCCAGAATAATTATGAGATATTAACGGTACACCGTTCTCTGCAGTTACTCCTGGGATTAGAGGTGGAAATACATGAATGTTCTCTCCACCCACGTACCTGCCCTCCCACCTATAGACTGATGTCTTGGTCCCAAGGTATCATCATACAAGGAGAAAATATTCACTCTTGACCACTCTGATGGTCAAGGATTTTGGTTTTTGGTTGTTTGTGAAAGGGTGTGATCATATGAAGTGTGCGGCTTGGATGGAGAATGTGCCCTAACTGTATGTGTCGCAGTACAAGGCAAGTGCACTGATACACTGTGAGAGCTTTCAGCCACCATTCAAGAAAGGTCAGGCTTAGACCCGGGTCGACTTTACCCTCAAGCAGGTCATTCTAAATTCCCTTTCCCCTGAAACTCATGTCTTTCATTGTACCTGCCAGAGTGACTGTAACCCCAGAACTACCACATCACACAAAGTGGCACGAAGGTACTCATCCATTTTTAATGCATTTTTCTCACCCCCCTCCCCATCACACTGTACACATATCTTGCTTCTTTTTTAATCAGTAAATCCCCACTGGTGCAACGCTCCAATGCAAGTAGTTCAATCGAGACTCACTTGTACCAGGGATGAGAGGTCGCTCAGGGACAGGCATCACTCAAGCACACTCGCACTCACCACACATGAATGTGAAGGGAATGGGAGCAAATTTCCGTTTTTTGCAACCTGAGATTTCCATCTTTAGTGGCAGGTCTCAGCCTAGACCCATATATTCATCTTTTTGTTGCGGTGCTCAGAACAGACTGTGCAGACAACACACTCATTTGACAATATCTTAGAAAAGTCATTGTGTCTGTTATTTGATAGTTATTTTAAAGTCTCAACGCAAATGATGTGGCTTATATCTTATTCTTTCATCATTCAGTTCTTTTCCTCTCTCCTGTTATCGGAGTGACTGCAGCTGCAGTGTTGGACAGGGTCACAGATCTAATCAGTAACAAAGCACTGCAGCCGGTACAGCGGTATTAGAGAGGGCCAAGTCTAAGCTGTCATCACCTCCGCAGCCAAGTGCCTGGCCACACAAAGTGCTTGTGGAGCAGTGTAAATAACAAGAGTGAAGCTAGCAGAAAATGAATGGTGGCACATGACATATTTTTAGTATCCTAATGTCCACATTAGAGGAGTGCAGGATGCTGTGTTGAATAATATCTCATCTCAGTCACAGTCACTTGAACAGCTACCTTTTTTCTTTTATTATAACATGATGATGCGGGATTGCTGGAATGTACCTTCTCATCAGCACAGCTGTGATATAATTGAACCCATCCGAGCATGATGGTATGTAAAGCTATACGTTTGTCTGGCAGTAAAAGAAAGCTAACAAATTGAGATAGATTTATTAAAACTTTGATCATTTGGGGAATTTTCTGTAGTCAGAGATAGTTGATAGATGCAATGGGTTTAAAAATGTATTGCTACAAGCGTTGATTGGATCAGTCATGGATTTAACAGTGAAATGAGAGAATCATAAAGAAATTTTATGCAGTTCAAGTTTTTTTTAAGTATGCAACTTTCCAGTGGTGTGCTTAGAAAGTGTTTCTTAGCCTCTCATGTGAAATGAGCAGAAAGAGATTCAGCCCTTTTGCATGCATGCCTCTGGCTGCGCTCGACTTGTCTCATTTGTTGGGCTCTTAAAGCCTCGCTTAGATGAAATTTGGCCAGTGCAGCTATCGAGCTGCTATGAAGCGTTGTGCACTGGAGAGATTATCCCTGACCAAACCCTTAACCCCGTCTGTGTGTGTATGTGACAGCAGTACATTTGACTGCCCTGCCAACAGCACCGGCCAGCCAGCAGCTCTGTCAGCGCTGTGTTTCTGCCTCAGCTCACAGGCTACTTGGGTTGTGCAGTACGTCATCTGGACATAGCCCACGGACTTGGCCATAACGTTGCTGACACATGAAGACATGTATGATCACATGAACACACTCTAGGCAGAAGTTTAGAAAGTAGTCATGCTCACATTCACACAGACACAAGTTGTCACTGACACACGCTGACAGAGAAGGCTTCAGCTGTTAATTAACTTGAGTGCTGCCGCAATTAGGTTTACAGTCATTTGAAGATCTGTGCTTTGGGAAAGATCTACAATGAGTGTTAAATACAAACATTTTATCTGGGATCCTTTTAGTAATGGCAGCAGCTTGTTTTATAGGCATGATGTCCTCTGGGTAGATGAGTCAAAACTGATGAAAGACTAAACTGATGAGACTTACAAACTAAGTCTGTCTGGGGAATCAAATTACCTAATGGGTAACTCTTTTAGATCAAACATTTTACCTTTTATCTGATTATGTTTGAGTTTTTTCATACTGTGAAGAGGTTTGTCGCTGGCTCACCCAATATTGCACATCTTTAGTGACAGAAAGATGGAGGATGAAGGGGAAGATGGGACATGATCTTACAGCAGTGCCACAAGCTCCATGGAAAAGGTTTAAAAGAAGAAGATTAAACCGACAGCACAGCTTGATAAACACTCTGCTTTACCTCTGTGCCTGCTTGAGAGAGTGCACAGTGTTACATCAGACATTTGTTGGAGGGATGTAAAGTCTGATAGCCCACTGTATATGAGAGAGAAAGAGTGAAAGCTATATTGTCAGCTCAGAAGTGAAGTCTGGAGCTGCAGACTGAGATCCTCAAAGAGAGAATCATATTTTTCGTCTAACTGGGACACAGGCAGCATCAGAGTAGACAAAAGGCTCTGTGTTTATTAGTTAGTATGCCCATGCACACTCTGAAATTTCTTCTTTTATCAGATGAGTATGCGATTTGGCTCCAGTCTTTGGCCATTGCATTTGGGTTTGTTTTCCTTAAATTTCATTTTGGCTATTCTGATTGGGGTGTTTTTGTCCTTGACTCGGGATGCTGAAGAAAAAAAAAAAGCGAGTTATTATGCCTAATATGCTTTGTGCCTCAGTTCTGATCATTATAATGAGGCCGAGTGTGTTTATGTCTCTTATGTGCGTAGTTGTGTAGCTGTTTGGCAATGAATGTGCGCTTGCCCACTGAAATACACACCTGTATGGTTGTGTGGATCTTTTCTGTTTTGTGGACTGGCAGTAGGAATCACCCCAGGCCCAGAGAGCTTTCTCTGTGTGTCATTGTTTCTAACTCACGAGGCAAATACCAACCTCTTTTATTCTCATTTTCTCATTTTACTCTTTCTTCTTTTCATATGTGCATACTCTATCTGTCTATGTCTAGTATTTTCTTGCACTTATGCACACACAAACACCTGAAAGCCTTCAACTCTT
>NW_019525023.1:1892410-1893849 GCF_002814215.2 Seriola lalandi dorsalis
GCAGAGAAGAAGAGCAAAGGAAGACACAGAAAATGCCACTCACAGACCCCCATATAATATTGCATTTTTCACTGTTCTTTCATCTTTTGATAATTTATATTCTATCCTATTTTCAAAATTGTCCTGAGTGTCTTTTCTTGTGAACAGTGCATTTGCTTTGGTAATGTGCAAGCGTGTGCAGCGGTTCCGTGTCAGTATGTCTGCTTGTTTACTGTTCTTACCTCACGGTCGAGCTGCTGTCGAAGCCACACAACGCCAGTGTCTTGGTTCACTGAAAAATACTTCATGGCCTCTTCTCCTGAAACCCCGTACACAAGAGGTTCCCCTTCAGGATCAGTTGCCTTCAGCTGGGCCACTGATGACCCTGCCAGACAGAGAGTCAAAGGTCACAGGTCACACAGGGTCAAAGGCCAGGATGTCTAACAAGAAGATAACAGATTATAAGATCTTACACAATTACTGCATATTCACTCAAATCCAATATTTCCCCTTGTCCCATTATTCCTAGTGAGCCACATAAAAGGATTTAACAGCCATATTATGTCGTCATATTATGAATATTATTTTTCTGTCTGTCCAAATGTCATTGTTAGATTACTTGTGCCACTGGTTGGTTCTTGACATACCACAATCACCCAGAATTCACTGGGAATCATTTGTCATTTAAGTCTGTGATGATTACCCATTAAATACACACAAATGAATAAGGTAACAGCTTGATCTGAAGTAAAAGAAACACGTTGAAGCATGAAGATGTTGTTAGAGGGTTTAACTTTTTTCTCTCAACTGAATTACTTTTCATAAACATTGAGAACTACATCAACATACACTTGAAGGATGACACCAGGGTTAGAGGTGAAAGACAACATAAAAACACATACAAACATACTCGCATGTAAAGTTAGAAGGGCAAAGGGTTTTTAACTGGAGCTGCAGCAGTTCAGAGGTTTCATTCATCACAGACACTAGAGCTCAGACAGGTTGGCTAATCAAAGGCAGAGGTGAAGCACAATCAGGCTGGCTAAACCACCATGCTGGACAGGTGTCGAGAAGGGCAAGGCTGAGGTGAAGAGCGGCACAGAGGACAGCAACAAGACCCGGCGACCCGCAGGGACAAGGCTCATTACTGACCAGGGTAAAACTGTTTGAGCGGGGAATTGTAATGGACGGAGGGGAGGGTATGCCGTGATCAGTCACACACAATGGATGTTATGAATATGAATTATGTTCTCTTACCCATTCACAGAGGAAAAACATAGACAACATTCACATAGCTGAAATGTGTACACAGAGGTACAGCCCTGTGTAGATAAACTGTCATTTTGAGGAAATTCCACTGACATGTCTTCATTCCCGAAACCCTGACTCTTTGCGCTCAGGAACCAGACTGTCTTGTTGTTAGCTGTACATTTATCCATATTAAAAAAAAAAAAAAAAAA
>NW_019525023.1:1893899-1983331 GCF_002814215.2 Seriola lalandi dorsalis
GTGTGTGTGCTTTGTGCGACAATATGAATGTACATGCGTGTCTTTGTTGTTCAAGGCCCTGCTAAAGACAGCAGAGGCCATGCTGTGGTCTAACAGTTGTTTCTCCTCCTTCCTCCTCCTCTGAAATGGGACGCTTGCAGACGGAGGTAACTCCACGTGGGCTCAGAGTAGCCCAGCCTCCCCCTCCTCAGGCATGCTCTGTCCATCTGTCCACTCTCTTTGGTGGAACGTCCTACTAGTCGGACACCGTCTTTCGAGTCTCTATCACTGAGTGTGTCGTGTGCATGTGATTAAGTCACACTTTCATGCAATGCTGTGAATATACACATGCTAACAGAAAAACTGCGTTTGCGTGTGAAAGTGAGCTGAGGTCACTTTGTTTTTTAACAATTAGGCAAATACTACATTTCGGTTGTGTTAATGTGGTAACATGGTTAATCAATCGTGTGTATGTTTGTGCTACAGTCTCTTGTGATGTTTCCCTCTCTTTCTGTCAGTCTCACACTGTGAGTAAAACCTCTGGTAATGTGTTTTGTACTTGAACTGACCACAAACTAATCGTCACCACCACCCTCACCTGGCTGTATGGCTTCATGTGTACGCAGCACTTGCATGAATGTTATTGTGATAAACTGTCTATACATAGCCATCCTTACACATCAGAACTACTTTGAATGTGTGTGTGTGTGTGGAAGTACAGTATGTGTGTATATCTCTGTGTTTGAGCGTCTCTAATTGAGCTATGTTGTCAGATACACACACACTTGCTTGCACACACACAAAGCCACACCTGGGGCAGCTGTAAAGACCAGAAGGCTGGCACTGAATCATGTGAAATGTTTTTAATACAACTTTCTTTCTTTTTTTTTTTTATTGTCCTGGCCTGGATGAGCAGAAGATCGCCCAAGAGAGGGAGAAGTTTGCAGACGAGGACAGCATATTTTACGCACTAGGAGAATGTGGCCTCATCTCCTTTTCTGACTATATCTTCCTTACCACTGTGCTGTCCAGTAAGTACATCGTTGAACTGTACAGTCTTCCCAGAGATCTATCGGTTGTTGTGACCCATCCTATTCAATCCTGCATCCTTAAAGTCTTCCACACTGATCATAAATCAAATTCCAAGACAATCTCTTCTGT
This sequence comes from Seriola lalandi dorsalis, assembly GCF_002814215.2. NCBI lineage: Eukaryota > Metazoa > Chordata > Actinopteri > Carangiformes > Carangidae > Seriola > Seriola lalandi. Next base: position 1,895,040 of record NW_019525023.1, read on the forward strand.
GTCTTCTGTCTGCTTTCTTACTGCATCAGTTCAAACAGAGAAACTTTCCAATATGATATTATTAGGCAGGTTACGAAGCTGGCTGTCCGTTCAGTATTATATCCAGTTCTGTCAAAGTTAATAATGTGAGTCTACCAAGCTAGCGGCCTTTGAGATGTTGTGTTTCACAGAATGAGTTTATTTTAGCAGGACCTGTTGGTTGACACATGGAGCACATATCACATGTCGCATTAATGCCTTTTTTTCTGAATATGTCAGAGTTCATGATAATAAAAATGAAGCTCTGACTCCTTCCTCTCTGATGACTAGTAAACTTTTCTCTTAGCTCGACCATTCATCATAATCCATTCATATGGTCAAAATCTCTGGGGAAGTTTTCAAGGACAAGTCATTTTTAAGCAGACAGGACAGGATGCTTTATGGTTGGTTTCAATCCATTTAACACGGCCACAAAAATAGTACAGAGGACATATTTTGCCTAACAGATGCACATTGGTTCAAGCCTCATAGTGCCACATATTTACTGCTTTCATGCAGTCTGAACCCTGTGATAGATAAGAAAAGATGAAGCTTCAATATTCCTGTTAGTGCAGTTGGGTTGTTGAAGCATCACAATTTATAGTAGTTAACTGTACAGTGAAAATGTGAAGCATTGAAAGGAACTCAACAAATCGAGGTTATATCATATATGAGTGTAAATATTAATGTTTAGGCTCTGTATTTTATTTATGTCGTCATTATTGTCACAGTCTACAAATTACAGCCCTTGTACACATAATCCCACAAAACAACAAAGAATAGGATAGGTCACTGTCCAAAACTGGCATTAGTAGGTAGAAACTGTAGATTTTATGGGTTAAGATAATAAAGCAAAGAGAATAAATACAGAGTATTTGTAATGAGAGAATAAACCAAAAACCTTAATTATAATAGTATAATGAATTTGTAAGTGAGTGAGTGAGAATATCTGTTTGAGATGGAAATATGTGTTGCAGTATTAAATAAACAATGTGCAGAATGAGCATTGCAGTCACATTTTCTACAGAGGGCTATCCAACCATTTGCAGTGTTTTTCTTGCTCTGTCATCATTAGACTGTGGGTGTTCACACTTTGAACTGAGCCTTGTTATCATGCTGCACTAAAAACAGATTTCACTTATTTTGGTCGTGTGGTCAGTGAAGTGGGTGTTGTAGCAGATGTTTAGAAAATAGAAAAACAGTGGAGGTATACATTTAAATATAACTGATTCTAATTTAATATTCCAGATCAGCTCATATAGGCAGTGGTCTCTTCTAGCAGCTCCCCTGTTTACTGAGGGGTGGGGTCGATTGTGTAGAATTCACTGTGCAGTCTGAAGAGCATCTTCAGGGCATCAAAATGGCCCCACGTTGCATCACTGGGGGTGAGATGAAGGCTGAAGATGCTGAACAGTTGATGTGTAATGACCGAGTCAGTGTTGAACTCTTTGGCTGTCCTCTGGGTTGATCCAGTTTGATTTGTTGTTTTCACATTGTGTTGCAGTAATTTGAGAATGTGTTTGTGCGTGTGTGTGTGTGTGTGTGTGTGTGTGTGTGTGTGTGTGTGTGTCCTGTGGTATCCAGCTCCCCAGAGGAATTTTGAAATTGCTTTCAAGATGTTTGATCTCAACGGCGATGGAGAGGTGGACCTGGAGGAGTTTGAACAGGTTAGCCACTCATCTTGAATACAGCTGTCACACACCAACTCAAGGAGACACAAGGTTAAAACGGCAAGCCCACACATTTAGACTGTGCTTTAATGTCTACAGTAGCCGAGGGTTGCATTACAGTAACCAGTAACACACAGTGACAGCCAATAACGGTAGGTCCCTGCATTGCTGTGCACCGCTGTGACATTTCCGTAAAGGGAAAAGGGATGAGCGGAATAAGTGCTGTGCTGCAGTTTGTGATACATTGCTCAATCTACCACTGGATCTGAAAGGGGTTTTTGATATAGAGCACAGTATAATTATGATAGAGGTTTTTAAAGTTACACCTCTATCTAAGAGAATAAGTGGAAGTCCTTTTTGAATTTAACTGCTTTGAAATGGGAAGAAACCAAACCAAGAAATTGCTCTTTATTTAAATCGAGCTAATCTTACACAACCCTCTTTTTATTATGGGGATTTGTCTGATTAAAGAATTTTTTAAAACAATTTCTGTGAGGCTTAATGGATTTATATACTCCAGAAAGTAAATTGTCACAACTACTAAAACATATCAACTACCTTTTATCCGGTCTGACATGTGACCCCCTACATCCCTAGGTTCAGAGCATCATACGTTCCCAGACCAGCATGGGCATGCGACACCGTGACCGCTCCACCACAGGAAACACCCTGAAGACAGCCGGCTGCAGCTCTGCTCTCACAACCTACTTCTTTGGAGAAGACCTGAAGGGAAAACTCACCATCGGCAGTTTCCTGGAGTTTCAGAGGAAACTACAGCACGATGTGCTCAAACTAGAGGTAATGAGAGAGGAAAGTGAATGAATGGATAGAGTGTTATACTGAGAATATTCATCTACTGGTTTACTGTACTATTGTGTACAGTTAGTAGATGGCTAGTAATGAATTCATTTGAATGTAATTGCTTCGCTGTAATCTTAAATCTTAGTCCCCTCTGCACCTGTTCAGGGACCACACATGAAAATTAACAGCTTACTAACTCAGAGGAAGTGAATCTTGCTGTCTTGCTCCCTCAGAGGAGGGAGTGACAGGTGAGCGTGATACACTATACAAAAGAAGGGCTGAGGATGACAAATACACTGTGTGCATTTCTGTCAGCACTGGTCACTGTCACGCTCTCAAAGCTGTGACACTGAAGTAATAAAAGCCATATTCTAACTCCTCTCTCTGCAGTACCAGCAACTGATCAGTGTTCTTGAACATATGGTTACTCTTTTAATTAGCGTGGGTAGTGCCTAACTCATACACTGAACCGTAATGGGCGCCGTCATCTGAAGCGCCAGGAATAGGACTTGAGTTGGAGCATCTGCCAGAGAGAAAGCACTATCTGTCAGGTCTTAATGATACCACAATGTTCAGAGAGTGCAATCATAATGCCACAAATAAGGTGGGCACTGTCTTAACACGAGGCATCTTATGCGTTTGCCCTCTTTCTTTGATTGCGGAGGCTGCAGCTTACCTTGTGCCATATTTTACCAGCCGTAGGTGTGAATTCTGTAGTAGAGCTGAAATAGCAATCTGAATTCAGGGCATAATATGTAGGTGATTATCTTTACCAAAGCTATGTGTCATGCACAACAACAAAGAGGTCATGATAACTAGAAACTTCACCTTACAAAAGGTAGCTCCTCCAGGGGTCTATGAATGGTCAGGTCACCCCTGAAATTTTCACTCCAGGCTTATTGTGGCTTAGTCATGAGCTGCCTCTCGCAAGTGCAGCAAATTAACATTTTGAGAGGTCGGCACGTTCAGAGAGAGAGGAAGGGAGGGAGCCGTGTGGCTGTCAAACAGCCTCAGATATAAATCTAATGGATTGACCTGACACAACCAAGGCCAACTGCTGTGAAGCCATGCTTCATTGGAACATTGTAAAAAAAAAAATAAATAAATAAATAATTGCACATGTAGATTTAATGTTACGAATGCCAGCTCCACATATGTTTCAGCTTGAAGCCTGACGCCAGTATTTACTGTTTCCCATCTCACCATGTTCCCCTCCTCCTCCTGTTCATTTGTTTGTCCCTCTGCATAGCACTCAATCTTCATGACTCTCTCTTCCCCCTCCTCCAGTTTGAGAGGAATGATCCTGTGGACGGCAGAATCACTGAGAGACAGTTTGGAGGTATGTTGCTGGCCTACAGTGGTGTCCAGTCTCGTAAACTCAAGCAGATGCAGAAGGGACTGACGAAGATGTTTAAGGATGCACAGGTAGATAAATCTCATACTTGCACATAACTCTGAGATAAGTGATTGGTACTCTGTGTTATATATGGTGCTAGATGTGGTTGTGTGAGTGTTTTATCTAATTGGCTACATGCGAGGATGCATGACAGACGGTGTGTGTGTGCGCCTGAGGGAAAAGGAGATTTTGCTGGGACATTGGGAGCGTGTGAGAGAGACGGGATGAGAGGTAATACATCATTGGGATAGGACATCACATTCAGGGCCTGAAGTTATCCACCTCATCGACATTCACTCTCTCCAACTCCTCTACCTTCCACTGTCTCTGTTTGTGGTGACCAAATACAGAGCAGCCAGTGCTCAGCAGAAGGCCATAAGTTAGTCCTCTGTGTGAGCTTCTCTATAAGCTCTTTCTCAGTCACTGCGTCCCCTGCATCACACTCTGTTTGTTTCAGGCTTTATCCTCCTCCTCGTTTGCTTTTTTATTAATCAGCTACTCCTTATTCAGCTTAGTTTACTTTGTATCGCCATGCAAGGTTTCTAACACAAGACGTTTACCTTTCCTTCACCCAGCCATTCTTTCACCAATCACAGCCACATTACTTTAAGCAGTAAAATGGCTCTACTGGGACACACCAAACAGGAAAATGTAGAGGGCTTTGAGCCAAATTCACTATAGGCCTATCCCTTTCCTGTTTTCAGTGCTTAGCATGAACTTGGGTTCTGTTTCATTGTAATGAGCCCCATCAGTCAATTGACTGAAGTTACACCCATGCATATTGTATCTTCAAAGGAGCTGCAGCAAAAAACATCACGTTCCTGCTTTTTTTTTTTTTTCATTTGAAGTTAAGCATCACATAGTAGCATGTTGGTATACATTAAAGCACCACATATGTCACATTGAGCTATGATAAGGCAAATGTGATGGTTAAACGCAGTAATAAGCAGGTGGAAAAAAAGAGAAAGGAGGGATGCTGCTGTTCCTCGCAGGCATGAGAAAAAGATGAGGGTGCTGCCAGACTTGTGGCTCTCTAAGGAATTAAACTGCAGTAAGCATCTCTCTCTTTCTCTCTCTCTCTTCCTCTTTCTCATTTTAACCTCTCTTTTGCCATCCCGCTGTCAATGTCTCAGTGTTGGCATAACCTGTAATGTAAATGAGGGAAGTGTTATTTACTGCCTAAGACCAGCTGCTTGCTTTTCTTTACAAATGAGCTCATCAGCATTGTGACAGCTGTGTGTCTATGTGTATATGTGCATGTGTGTCTAAGATCGTCTGTTCCACTGTTCGTCCATGGCTAACGGCTCATCCATTTGTGTCGGCAGCTTCTGCCCACTTCTTCTTGTCATTTGGTTCACACTGCTGAGCTGCTCCAAATATGGCATTGTGCAGTTGCTTTTCTTGTCATTATAATATGTAGTTGATTTTTCACAGTGCTGGCTCGAACAAGACTACAGGAATGATTTGTGCCTGACTTGTCACTGGGTTTCTCACTCAGATTTTTTTTTTTTACATTTTTGCCCATCTTTTGCAGGGCATCACATTTGAAGAGGTGGAGAATTTCTTTACTTTCCTAAAGAACGTGAATGACGTGGACACAGCCCTGAGTTTCTACCACATGGCTGGAGCCTCCATAGATAAAGGTACACCCAAATTCACCCTTTTCCGCTGACATTCTCTCTTTCCTGCTATTTAATTACTCCTCTTTAGACTTGACTGTTGTCACTTTCATCCTCTGTGTCTCAGAGCTGTTAACACTCCAGCCACCCTGATCCGCCTCCCACATCTCTTTAAGCCTGGCTTTGCTCCCATTGGTAGCTCAGCCATTCGTCATCTGTTTCTCCATCCTTCCATTTGTCCACCACTTCTTCCCTCAGGCCTGTAGGAAGAGCACACGCTTAAATCCATTGACCACGAACATGCACATATGACAGATCACTTCCTACTTGACAGTGCATACTACTGATGCTCACTGACTGGTTGGGACTGAGCTTACCCGTCATTACATGTTTACTCTTTCCCTCCTGAACCTAAGAAGGGTGACTATCAACTGTGAGCTGGTGACTGGACGTTTAACCAACACGTCCAATGTAAAGCAATACGTTAAAATTTAAATTCTAAAGATTTTAGTCCTGGATGATTTGGCAACACCTGTAATTACTGTGGTAACAGTATAGTCAATGAGCAGCTACTTTGTCAGAAATGAGCAACTGCGATCAGATTTTATTCACACAAAAGCAGGACACTGTGAAAAAGTTGGTTACCTTGCTCCTCATCTAACAGCTCACTGTGGCTGCTCCTTCTTGTTCCAACACTCCTTTGCAAAAATGAAAAGTGGATCCACTGTCAAAAGATTTAAAAAAAAAAAAAGAAAGAAAATGATTTTCATTTTGTTTTGTAGATGCATTTCTGAAAAATGATCACTATCAGCTCTAACCGTGTGACAGATCAATCCCGTGGCTTCTTCACACTCTTTATTTTGCGAGTTGAACACTTTAAATGTGAAGCAGCTGCAGTTGGATGTTCTGTTCTCTGCCGCTAACAATGAAAACTGCTCCATTAAGAGGTAATTGCTGAATGTAAATACATTGTATGGCTGTTGTAGAAAAATGCTGACCATTGATAGCATCATAAATGGGGTTTAAGTTGATAAAAAGGAATACTACTTTAAATATCAGAGAGTTGACTGTGGGTCATAGTCTTTATTCTCTCTCCTGAAGAATGTGTCTATAATGATTATTCAAGAAGACCAATTACTAATTGTCAACTCAGTCATTAAATTAGTCTTATTTCCTTTATCTTCCTCAACACATTCATTTTTACTGAATTCATTTGTCCTTCAGATCCTAACAATGGAAGTCAATTTAATGTGAGAGCAGCACAGGCGAAGAGGACCTGTGACTTTTATAATATGGCAATTATAAGTTGCTGTTTCCTTCATTTACTGCAGTGATTCAGCCCTTCAGCATGTTTCCACATGTTTTCTGTCAGCACATCCATTAGTTCTGATTCACAGATGAAGCAGCTGCTGCTTTAAGGGAGTGCAGGGTCTACCCTGAGGTGCTTCTTTCCAGTGTATGGTTTCGGCTGCATGTCTACACAGTAACAAGCCGTGTCTCAGTTTGTGTGTGTTCGTGTCAGTATATTTGTGTGTTGTGGATGGATATTGAAAACATCAGGTTGCTGTGGGTTCATAGAAAGCTTCCAGGCATGCCTCTGTAAATTGTCTCCATCCTTCTATTGTCTGTGCACTGTAGCCTTCGCTCTACTCCTACAGACTAAATGATCTCTTGTATTTCTTTCTTCTCTTTTCTTTGTGTCCCCTTTTCCTTTCTCTCATCTCTGTCATCTCACGGTCAAATCAGATGATTTGTGTGTTATCTGGAGCAGCACATTCTTTCTTAAATGTAGAAAAGAAGCCAACTAATGAGATATATATACATATATATTTGTCAGACATTATTCATTTCATCCTATTTCTCATAGTCCTCTGTTGCCTTTGAAGTCTGTTAATCAATAATTCTGGTTGAGACTAAGGAGTTTTTCATCTTTTTGTCATGTATATGTTTTACTGAAATGACCCTGAGGCTTTTTCTCTCCCCAGACCATGTCTTCATTTCTCTTTTTTTTACTCTGTACATCTCCATTCCCTCCCACCCTCTATTTTTTTTTCATTCCCTTCATTCAGTCTCATTCTCTGCTGGATGTTCTGACACATCTACTCCTCCTCCTCTCAGCCCCTTCATTCTCTGTCTCGTGTCTGTCAGAGAGTCGCCCTGGTGAATGGGAGCCTTGCCTGCTATCGATCCAAAGCAGTTCACACTCACGCACAGTCTCCTCCACATGGGTCATTTATGAGCTGGCTCTTATGAGTTTGTGTGCACTTGCACTCTCTTTCACAAATGGTGACTCTCTCTGTCTGTGGTTCCCTCTTTCTCTGTCTCCTAGTTACCATGAAGCAGGTGGCTCGCACCGTGGCCAAGGTTGAGCTGTCGGACCATGTGTGCGATGTGGTGTTCGCTCTGTTCGACTGTGATGGTAAGAAGCCGATATGTTCATCATATCTCTCCAACTGCCCCCTGCCAAATAATGCCCCCGCTGACAGATGGAAATCATCAATGAATCCCCTTACTTACTCCTTCTCTGTTATTTCATCACCTCCCCTTGTCCATCACCCTCTACTCTCCCACTTCTCTCCCCCTGTCTATCTTCCTTAGGGAACGGAGAGCTTAGTAATAAGGAGTTCATAGCCATTATGAAGCAGCGGCTGATGCGTGGGCTGGAGAAACCCAAGGACATGGGCTTCACTCGGCTGGTGCGTGCCATGTGGAAGTGTGCCCAGGATACCGCCTGGGACTTCGCCACACCAAAGACATAATGGAGACAGGAGACGACGTGTGAGTGAGACAGTAAGACGGCGTGTGAATAAAGCAACAACACATCCAAGCATCATCAGCATTCACCTTCAATAGAACTTAAATGGACAATTAATGCAATGAACTCATTAGGACTGCAGCTCAGTGGGGCATCATCGATCATTAACACATGTCGCTGTAGTTCAAGTTATCAGTACAGTGACTGAAGCATGCTGACACAGCGCTGTGTGTCCTGAAAGGCTTCTCTAGTGTGCCTTTCCAAGGCATTGTGAGCGTTTGTATATTTTCAAATATACAATCAAACTTGAGTGTATGTGTATTTGTGCCATATATTCTATAGAGGAATGCAGTGTCAACGCTAAAAGTGGCACTTTTATATCTGCATTTAACATGTTTTACTGCAAAAGGCAAGACAAGAAGTGGAATCGATCTAATTTGACCTTCAGCTGCATTAATGCCTCAGTATGTCCTCTCTACACTGATGGCAGACCCTTAATTATTTCTTTGGTGGGACAGAAAGCAGAGGTCTATAATCTTGTTAGTACCTCTTCATTCAGTCCGCTAGCTCTAACTGCAACTTATATTTTCTTTTTTCTTTTTTTTTTTTTGGCACGTAGAAGATCAATGATGTTTGTCTTGCTCTGCAATGTACTGTTCAAAGTGTGTATTCTTCCAATTATTATTCCTCACTGAAACACTTTATATAAGATTGATGGTAAAAGAAATGCTCTATTAAAGATGTTTTAATAATGTAAAACTGATTAAGCTTTATTTCTAAACTACTGTTCTGCTCGACTTGCAAGTTGGATTGTTGTCCTGCCATGTTCTCATTTTCACACAGTGTCTCTGAGAAAAAGTGGAGTGGAGGATTAGCTAGACTAATCTGTGGGGCACGAAGGAAGTCATCTGTCATGTGTAATGAAATGTGGTGTTAACATTTTTAGGCAAAAATGCATGGCTGATTGTATGCAGTGGCTTTGAGTGCGTGCCAGAAGAAAATATGGTAATGTGTGTGTGTGTGTGTGTGTGTGTGTGTGTGCGCGCGCAAGAGCAGTCAGCAGTTTTATCTAATTGAAATGGACAGGATGGGCAGTCCCCGGCCTCTGCTGCCCATTAAAAGATTGTCCTGCAGCCCCTTTGCACACACTGTGCTGCATTGGCCTGAAACAAGCTGGCTTGCTCTCTCGCTCACATTGTAGCTGACAGACGGAAGTGGTACTCAGGAGTGATTGCTGGGCAGAGATTAGGTTGGAAACCCTCTCATCAGTATTCCTTACCTGAGTTCTTTCAAAACACTTCCTTTCAAACAGAAACCTGCTGTCCAGTGAAAACCATATATCTCCAAAATGTCAACTTTTCATGAGCTAATTTTTTTCAGCTTTGTGAAAATTAATTATTTAACTAATCCAATGGGATCATTTTCTGAACCCATTATTATTCATAAAACCCACCTATTTTAGAGATACATAGTTTTCTTTGAAAACACCAGTTACTCATTCTCATGACCTTTTATCTGTTGTACAGCCTTCCCCAGCAGCAGTTCCTCAACTATAACTAGTTATTTTCATGGACCATTAATCTGTTGATTGTTAATTAACTGATAAATTAACAAGTCAATGCAATGTTAGAAAAAAATGTAAAATGCCCATTATATTTTCCCACAGCTGAAGGTGATGTCAGCCCAGCAGCCAAAGAAATTAATTTTTGTATATATTTAATAATACTATAAAACAGAAGAGCAGCTGATGGGAAATCTTTGCCTCATAATTGATAAGTTATAACAGTCATTTAACAAAAATTAGTTGATTACCTAAAAAAAAAATGTAATTTTCTGTTCAGTCCCGTTATTGAACTAACCTTTTTCAGCACTAATAACAAATCAAAACACTTTTACTCTGCTTTCCAAAGCTCAGTGAAAGCTCCTGTGGCCCGTAGTGATTTTATAGACAGCAGCATGCAGCCAAGCAGCATTGCCTCCAAAGGCATCAAGACTCTGAAAAATTGCCCAGTAACAGCTCTGCAGTGGCTGTACAGTGTGGCCTCCTCCTCAGCAGGTCAGCCATGTAAACCCCAAGCAAGCACGCTCTGTCAGGTTTCCCTGCTTGTTGAGCACTGGAGCTACGCTCAGTGGTTAACTGTTGTCAGACCTGGGCGGGAGCCTGTATTTGGAGTGGCTGCAGACCTCCCTCCTAAGTCAACACCTCTTTATGTGTAGGCACAGATATGTACACATTTGCTCAGTGTGTATACACATTAACTTTATGGACAGTACATGTGCTGTTCTTCTGGTGTGCATAGGAATTAAGCTTTTGCCTCACACTGAATGGAGCGAGTGTATGCTTCATTAAGCCATATGTCATGTGCCATCTGTCATGTATTATAATGCAAAAATAATAACCCTCTATTTTTACATATATATGTGCAATAATAAGAAACAGAGTCCACCGAGGCCTGTTTAAAAGGAGTTTGGGGGGGGGGGTCATTTTCTGGTACAATAATCAAACGTAGCGCTACAGTCACTACCACCAGTTTTTATTGCCGACATGGAGAGACAACCACCTTTCTTTGGTTTATAAAAGCAGGGAGTGACAGGAGCTGTTAAAATCATCTCAAACTGTGTTGAATATGTTCTGAGACATCCAGCATTCAGTATCTCTGAGGCATACCTGGTGTCATCGATGCAACTGTGAAATGAAATGTGTTTACCAAATGAGAATGTAAAGCTGACAACAAATACGAGATAAAGGGGTTAGTTAAAGGGGCCCTCCGCCCATATTACACGAGTATCATTTACTTGGTCAGTACTACCCGGTCAATTAAAATAGCTGTATAATGTCTATGGTTTTGAAGCCTGAGAAAATAACCCTGATAACGTCATGGTGATATCATCAGGGTTATATCTGGTTTGGCTTGGCTATTTGGGGAATGCACAGTGTAGGCTCTGCTGCATTGTTGGAATTGGTGAAATATCACTTTAAAAAGAGCAGCCCTCTACCGTTACCACTCCACCTGTACATTCCTCACAAGCCTTGCTTCTCCTTTGTTTATTGTGAAACAGAACATCGATCATGTCTACCAGTGTTCAGTGCAGGGAACAAGCAGCAGGGCTGGGCAGACTGTAAGGTCTGGACATAGCAACCCTCCTCAAAACTGTCCCATGGCATCAGGTAATAAGGAGACAGTTCATATGCCGTTTCCCATTCAACAACAGAAAGTCAGGACTGGAGCAGAGATACCTGACTGCCATCTAGTGGCTTTGTTGAGGCAGTCAAGTTGATTTTCTGGTTGAGTGCATGACCATTGTTTTCAGTTCCACAAATAAATGCTGCTGCCATATGAATTTTACATGTTTTCCAGGGGCATTACTTAATAACATAGCTAATAACTGCAGGCATGTATATCTGAAACAAAGCAGCTTGTAATTTTTAGATGCCTACAAGACTGGACTTCCATCCCATTTCAGTCAACATGAGTGAACACAGCTCTGGGAGGAGCTCTGCCTGCTCTAACTGAAGACAAAATAAAGAGCCAGTGTCAATTTGAAGGAAGGAAAAGAATAAAAAAAATAAAATCAACAACATTTAATCTGTTAGGTCTTTAATTATAGCTACAGGAATTGGTAATAAAAAAATGACAAGTTTATTCCATAAATTCAAACAATTGAAACAATCATGGCTCCATTATGTTTATGAATAATTAACTCGAACAAAACAGGGAGGGGCTGACAGGGGCGTCATAACATCAGAAGAAGTTTCTAAGCAAAATGGCTTGAGAATAGCATGGGAAGAAACAGCTGAGGTCCTAAAGTTTGAAATGGAATAAAACTTAATAAATACGTAGTATAAAACTCAGTTGTACTCACTAAGTGTTTTTGTGTAATGTTAAGAGAAAAAGCCCAAGCACACACCCTCCCCACATTTAAATGTAGCCACATAAAAATTAACAAAAAACTAAACAGACTTCAAGAATCCAATCCAATTAGCCTTTTTAAACACAGAGGAGCCTGATGGGATGGCTGGCTGTCACTCATAGATAAAAGAAAAAAATTGATTTTACCGAAAACTGACAGGACATTTGTCATTTGAGAGTAAAGTACAGGTCAACAAAGTGAAAACAAGAAAAAAAGGGGGCCCAACACACACATTGGCTTTTTACCATTCACAGGTGGCCTGCAGCCACCTAGTGGCTATAAGTATAATAATGTCACATGGATGTCAACCAGTACAGTCTGAAGTCACAGCTGGGTACATCTCTCTCCTGCTGCCACAGAGATCAAACGAACAGTGTCCATTACAAACTAAGGGCAGCTAACTAAATTGAAGTGCCAGCTCAGCTCTACAGGTCACATTCTTCTGTCAGTGTGCTGCAGCTGCTTGGTGGTGATAACAGAGGGACTGGATACAGGGGGAAGAAGCAGACAACTGGTAGTCCTGATCACGCATGTACAGTACAGTTCAGGTGAAGGTGACCGAGGTGAGGGGGTGCTCAGTCACTGTCAAACTTAATGGAGTTAACTGTGGTGGAGATGGCGCCGCCGCGGTAGCTCCCCCTCTTCTTCTTCGTCTTTTCGTGACGGAATGACTTGCCTTTTGTGAACCTGAGTACGTCGTTAGCTTTCTCACCCCAGTCTCCTCTGGCTCCAGACTGGAATCGCAAAGACAAATGAGCGTGAGGGGGAGTTATTTGGTCATCTTAATATGCAATGCTGCTGCAAGGATGTTTACTGAACTCACCTTTGCATCAAACGAGTTGTCTGCAAGACGAGGATCCACATCTACATCTTCCTCTCTTATTCTACGGAAGGGTATGTTGGAGGACTGAAAGACAAATTATTTCCCATGAAGAAAACAAGCTTTTCTCCAGCTGACATCAGCTTGACAAGAGTTATTTTAGAAAACCGTCCATTTGCTGGCAAATCACACTTAAGACTGAGTACCAGTCACTAACAGGTCTTACCTTCTTATTGGCTTTAGGGAAAGTCTGAGGTGTGGTTGTTGCTTTCTTGTTTTTGGGTGTTGTGACCTCTGTCTCTTCCTCTTCACTTTCTGATGATTCATCATCTCTTTTTCTCTTTCCTTTGGTACCTGCATGAATCAGAGGAAATTAGAGGAGATCAGTTGTGAACCAGTGAAACCAACAAGTGTTCCATAAACTGAAGATGCATGAAATTACACAGCATTTAGAAGGCCAATAAATGCAGGGTAAAAAGCAATGACCTTTCTTGTATTGGCTTCTTGAGTGAGCCGTTTGCCCATAAATACATTTTTTCCCTGTTAAATGGCCACATTGTGTTCAGTATTTGCTTGAGACGTACCGTTTGTTACAGGGGTGGTGGGTGCTGTGGCTGCTTTGCGCGGTGGTTCCTCCTCGTCGGATGAACTGTCTGAGGAACTGCTGCTGCTCTCTTTAGCTTTAGCTACTGGAGTTGTCTTTGCTGTTGCAGCAGGTTTTTGTGCTTTCACCTTTGTGTCTTCCTCCTCCTCAGAACTACTGTCACTGGACGAGGACTCCTCTGGCTTTGCTGGGGCCTTGGCTGCTGCACTGGCTGTCTTGTGTGTTGCTGCCTTACCGTTGGTGACTGCAGGCTTAGCAGGGGTGGACTTGGTCTCCGTCTCAGAATCAGAGCTATCTGATGAGTCAGAGCTGCTCTCAGCCTTCTTAGTTGGAGCAGCAGCCGCCTTCGTGGGTGCGGGCTTGGGTGCTGGTGCTGCCTTCTTCGGTTCTTCCTCATCACTGGAGCTGTCGTCACTGGTGTCTGCAGGAGCCTTGGCGGCAGCGGCAGGCTTCTTCGCTGCTGCTTTTGCTGGAGTTTGTTTCTTGACCGCAGGTTTGGTGGCCTCATTCTCCGAGTCTGAGCTGTCACTGTCAGAGTCTGAGCTGCTCTCTGCCGCTGCAGCACGCTTGGCTGCAGGAGTAGCAGGCTTTGAGGCTGGGGTTGCTGGCTTAGCTGCTACAGGTTTAGCCGCTGCAGGTTTAGCCTTGACTGGTTCTTCATCTTCAGAAGAGGAATCAGAGTCTGAGCTGCTCTCTGCCGCTGCAGCCGCCTTGGCTGCAGGAGTAGCAGGCTTTGAGGCTGGGGTTGCTGGTTTAGCCGCTGCAGGTTTAGCCTTGACTGGTTTTTCATCTTCAGAAGAGGAGTCAGAGTCTGAGCTGCTCTCTGCTGCAGCAGCAGGCTTGGCTGCACGAGTAGCAGGCTTTGAAGCCGGGGTAGCAGGTTTAGTTCCTGCGGGCTTGGCCTTAGCTGGTTCCTCGTCATCAGAAGAGTCAGAGTCTGAGCTGCTCTCTGCTGCTGCAGGAGGCTTTGTGACAGGGGTAGCAGGCTTTGAAGACGTGGCTGGTTTGGCTGCTGTCTTGGCTTTCACTGGATCTTTCTCATCCTCAGAGGAATCCTCACTATCAGAGCTGCTCTCTGCTTTCTTGGCTGGGGGCTTGGAGGCAGCAGCAGGTTTGGGTGGGGCTGCAGTTTTAGTGGCAGGTTTTGCTGGAGCCTCATCTTCAGAGCTGCTATCTGAATCTGAGATGAAAGAAAAACTGTTTTGAACATTTTTCAGATAAACACAAATGTGTGCAGCAAAGCAGGGGTGGAAGTAGAAATATTTATGTCATAACTGACAGTTCTCATGATGGATTATAAATGATCAATTCTAGCCTTGATCTAGCAAAACAGGTAAAGAGATTCACAAAATGAAGCAAACATAAGGTATTGTAGAAATGTATCATTCTTAAAGGACTACTGAGCTCACATGTACTTTTGGCGTCTCTTACCGGAGGATGAGGACTCGTCTTTTTTAGCTGGGGTAGTCTTGGCAGGTGCGGGTTTGGCTGTAGGCTTCTTTGCTGCAGGCTTCTTTGCTGCCGTCTCCTCCTCATCTGAACTGGAATCCTCCTCTGAGGAGTCTTCTTTAGCAGGTGTGGCTTTGGCTGCAACAGGTTTGACTGGGGCAGCTTTAGCAGGGGTCACCTTCGCTGCAGGTTTCTTCACCTCCTCTTCATCTTCCGAACTCGATGAGTCTGAGTCTGAGTCTTCCTTTTTAGCAGGTGCAGCTTTGGCTGCAGCAGGTTTGACTGGGGTTGCTTTAGCTGGGGTGACTTTGGCTGCGGGCTTCTTTGCCTCCTCTTCATCGGAGCTTGAATCTAGAGAAATCAAGAAAAATGTTTGTCACACGTTCTGCATTAGTTCACACCAAGTAAAAAAATGACTGACTTGAATCATGCTCATTACCTGAGCTCTCAGAGCTGGACTCCTGCTTCTTTGCAGAAGGTTGGGCCACAACAGGTTTGGCAGCGTTGGTCTTAACCAGTGCAGGTTTTGCTGTGAAGGATTACAGTCCTGTTAGATATGCCACTGACCACACTGATAATTAAAACTGAGAAAGGGGAGCACCTCTTACCAACTACTTTCTTTTCTTCTTCCTCATCACTGCTGTCATCACTGCTATCTGAAGAGTCGCTGTCTTTGGCCTTGCTGGCTGCCGGTGCAGCTGGTGCTTTCTGGATTGAAGCAGGAGGTGGGACTGCACTGTACGCTCCTAACAAGACAGAGAAAGTGGATCAGTATCATGATATATAACACAGAGCCACAGTACAATTATTCAATATTTTAACCTAAGATCATCCCAGTTTGGACCAGGTGATCAGCTCGTGATATAATTCTGTCTTCAGGTATGACGCACATGATGGACGGTCAGGGCCATGGATGAGAGGGATGGAAACAGGCATAGGCAAGAATGAACAAGTGCTGGTGAGCAGGGATTATGATGCATCAACATCATAATCATGGGCGCCAAGAAGGTGATAGCAAATATCAATTCTATTTTTGCAGTGCACAGCAAAAAAAAAAAAAAAAAAAAAAAAAAAAAAAACAGAGAAAGAAAGAAACCTGGACCGTTTTTCAGTGGGGAGAAGGATGACAGACTCAAAATAAATATAAATCAAAAGGTTCCCTGGTGTTCACCAGTATCATCTCAAGGCATTGTTGGGTTGTTATTGCTTAATGTGTGCAAGCCATTGAGCATGGATATTGACATTCAGCAAGGTTAAAAAAAAAAAATATAAAATTAAAAAAAAAACACACACCTGCTTTGGTTTTTTTGCTGGGAGGAGCCTCATCTTCAGAAGAGTCTTCCTCACTGCTTGATTCAGCAGCAGCAGCCTTTACTGGGGCAGGTTTGACTGGAGCCTATCAGGACACATGACATAAGCAGTTAAGTCTGATGTACACATTTACCTACAACAATCAGTATTTGATTGAGCATGGTCGGAAATATTCTAAACTCTGAAATGAAAATCAAAACCATGTTATGATATGGCAAGATTCTTTAACAAACCTTAGCTGGTTCTTCATCTTCAGAATCTGAGGAACTATCTTCAGAACTGCTCTCCTGCTTTTTCTGACCTGCACCTTTGGTAGGAGCAGCTGGTTTGGGTGTTGTGACCGCACCTGCCTTGGGTTCTATTAATCACAGTTAAATAAAGGAAATTAGATTTTTAAAAAAATACATATTTTTTGCTTATTTTTAGTTCACAATTATGCATTACCACAGTATTAATGACATCTGGCAATAAACTCACTTGGTGCAGGGGCTTTAGCGGGCTGCTCATCCTCAGAGTCAGATTCTTCACTGCTAGAGCTGCTGTCTTTCTTCCTTGCAGCAGGAGCAGCAACTGGCTTTACAGGAGCCTACAAGAAGAAACAATTTACATGAAAGTAAAGGCCTCACTTGCTTAAACCTTGCAGCACTGGCTAGATGTGAGTTGCATCTTTAATTTGAAAGTTTTCTCTTACCTTTGCAGGAGCCTTCTCCTCCTCAGAGTCACTGGAGTCTTCACTGCTGCTGGATGCAGCTTTAGCAGCTGCTGCAGCTCTAGCAGGCACCACCTTGGCTGCTAAAACAAATATAAAGAAATTGAGTATGATACCGCTGTAGAAGATTTCTGAATGGCACATCACTGACAGAATTCAACCTGCCATGTCAAATCTCTTGGTCAAGTACATTGCTCTTACCTGCAGGGGCTGCCTTAGTTGGTTTTGCAGAAGCTTCTTCATCCTCGCTGCTTGACTCTTCGCTGCTGGAGCTCTCTGTAGTGGTTTTTGCTTTCTTTGCCGATGGACCGTTGCTAGCTTCACCCTTATTGGGAAGTGCTTTTCGTTTCTTGGACTCAGGAGATCTAGGAAGACCCATAGTGATAGTGAGATTCATTGCTAAAATGGGGATTCATGTGTCATTTGTAATATGAGAAAAAGCTTATAATTTAGTTAAAATATAACTAGTCCTTTCCTCAAGCTGAACAGAAGACAGATTGTACTGAGGCCAGCTAAAGTGGGATACTGGGATAGCAGCCATGGTGATTGTATAAATGTGTGTTTTCACGGGGAAAATGCACATTAAGCAGCATCATTATAATTGTCCTAATGCTGGTCGAGTGGCTAGTTTAAACTGTTGTCCATGGGTCAGGTGTTAATTTAGCCATTAAAGTACTTTTTAATTGAATTTCATTTCATAAATGTAAGTCTGATAAGCCAACAGTTAGCCATGACCAGTTCAGACAGAGACTAGCCAATTTATATAAATGTTCGATGTTAATGTTGTTAATGACAATGTTAATTTACTGCATTTGATAGGAAAACAACGACACCCACAGCTGGCTTGGCCATGTTTTCCAGGTTTATCGATATTGGTGTAAACTAAACAAATTTTAGCATTGAAAGAATAGCTAAAAAGACAATAAGCAACTCACTTAACCCAGAAGTTGAAGATGTTGACGAGGTTTTCTTCGTTTTCATCCTGTGGAGTCTGCAGAGAAAACACACGAAGCAATAACTTAGCCAATCACCTCCAATTTGTAAAGTTTGTGCAGTTAAACACTAAGTTTCCAATTCCCTACAAAGCAGTACATTGTATCATGTCCCTTCACCATCTATTAGATGAAAACAGCAATTAGTTAATTAGTGTTAAACAGGTGGCAGCTGATATACAGCTTGCGCGTGAGCCTCTACACGTGCTGACTTCTCCGGCAACATGTTCTCTGCACGTAGCTGTAGGTTCGCTCCTCATGCGGTCTATCTGGACAACTTCCACTCGAAGCACCTGGAGACAAAACAGCGCATCCTGGTTGTCAACCACACAACAAAAAGAGCCGCTTACCACTTTAGTCTGTTTCAGAAACTGCTGCGCCGCCTTAGTGAACTTATTATCCCGCAGAAATGTATATACGCATTTGTACAGATCACTCGGCACCGAATTCTGCGCCGCCATCTTCACCACGCTTCTTCTGGAAGGGAAGAAAGTGCCCGGAACCCGGCGCGTAATGACGACGTCGTGACACTCTTCGCCAAGTAGATGGTTCACCCCATTGAAAAAATCCGTCCCACTTTTTGAGCAGAATTCAAAGAATAATTTAAATTCACCCACAGTTAATAGCTGAAGAATTGCCCAAAAGCAGCAAATTACTCCAAATATTGTCTCTAAAATATAAATAATAAAAAAAACTAAATAATGATTCGTAGTTATAAAAATTATAGCTCTGGATTTAAAAAAGATATTTAGATCCGGTGGTATCAGGGAATAGAAGTAGAGTGAGGCCTCTTTAGCTAGCTAGATTCCCTTTAATGTTTAAAAAATACGCTTTCAAATGAAAATTTGTTGGCTTATCAAATCGGTATGGGAATATAGTTAGTAAACTTGGCGTTTTAATGGTTAAACACCCAATTGTATGCAATGTTCCTCTTATTCTTCATATTTTGTTAGGCATGTCGTTGTCAATAAAGGCGCATGCTTTATACGTCATCACCAAAGACCTTTCCTGTCCCTCGTGTCATAATATGGTCGTCTTTGGAGTGATCTATCGGGCAATGACACGGACCTAAAGCCAGCTGAGTTTAAAGTGTGATTCGAGGACTTCTTCGGTGAAGCCATGCCTCGCTACGAGCTGGCCCTAATCTTGAAGACAATGCAGCGGCCGGAGACGGCGGCTGCGCTCCGGCGCACAGTGGAGACCTTGATGGAGCGGGGCGCAGTGGTCAGGGACCTGGAGAACTTGGGAGAGAGACTGTTGCCCTACAAGATGACCAAGCACAGCGAGAAGCACAGCCGAGGGGCTTACTTTGTAGTCGATTTTTACGCAGCCCCCGACATCCTCTCAGGCTTGCTCAATCATCTGCACCGCGATGTGGACGTGGTGAGGCCTACTGTGCTGAAGAAGGACGCCCAGGTTCCCAGCACTAACTGCTGCGGTCCCCAACAGTGACTGAATGTAAGGGATTACAGGGATGGATAATATGCATCACTAGGCTACTAACCATGTATCTGTTGACTTAAACAAACGGCTAGTGTATGAGCAGGAGTGACGGTTTCATCTACACGTGTGCACAAGTCACCAAAATGTTAGGATTGTTTTGTTTACTCGTGTATGTCCAATGAATGGATAGCTGCAGTATTCAATCAAAAAGCTCAAACAAGTCATTGTATTTCTGTAGCTGTGAAATCCAAGGTTTTGCTGGATTAGAAAACCGCATATCCTGCCTCATACTGTGATGTTCTGTCTTGTATGTGAAAATCAGTTTGGGCTTAAAGCCTGTGAAACATGCCACTGCTCACAAGTACTTTTGGGAGACAATAAGTAAAGTGTTTATACTGACGTAAGTATCCCTGAGACATCACGAACATGTATAGCAATGTAAGATTCAAAGGTGTTGTCCTCTTGTAGTTAACAAAGATGAATACTCCTCTATAGAAATGGAAATCCAAGAGCTTATATAACAATTATGTTGGATATATAACATTCTAATTTCACCACAAATGCTAGAAATATTTATTTCTTGATCAGTTCCAACTTGCCTGATCATCACCCTGGGAAATGTAGTAGAGCCAGACCAATATGTTGGTGTGGCAGATGTTGCTCTCTTCTTTGGTTTATCACAGACATGTCAGTAGAGGTTGATTAACAACAAAATGAAAAAGAAATGTTGCCATTACACACTTTGTCCACCAGAGTGCACTGACAAGTTTATATTTCATTTGTTGAATTTCATGCTCAGTATGGATCCTCATCGTGATTCTTTAATAACAAGCAACTTAAGTGGATCTTTATCATCAATTTTGATGCTGTGTGTTTATGACAAAAAACTAACAGCTGACTTCATTGAATGTGTTCATGGAGTCAGTGTCCTTTCCCTTCTGTTTATGGAGATCTTGCTGTGCTGACTGCTGTAACTGAACCCTATGTAATGGTTGTTCCCTTTGTTTTACAGGTTTCCGCAGCTCACATCCAGAAGATGTACAGTGTGATGCTCCCGTCTTTGACCTTTTCCATAGTTTTTGGCCTGCATTGGGGTCTAATGTTATAATAAAGTACTTTTTTCTATCTTAGTTGCAAGTTTTTTTTCACCTTCCTGTTCAAACATTTTAGACATTGTGCTACACATGATGTTTAGTGATGTGATGGCAATATCAGTTTTCATTCCCCTAGAGGTGGTTTATGTAGCTGAAACTGAAACTACATTGTCATAATAATTTGAATTATATTAGCAACTGAATACAAAATTATGAATTTTAATCACTACTGAAATATTTAGTAGTGATTAAAATTTGAATTAAAACGAAATACCACTTTATGTATAGCACTGAAACATTTACTTTGAAAACCCTCTTCCTGAATTCATCTGGTCTGAATTTCACTTTGTGAAATTATCAATAGTCAATTTCAAACTGCAATTTGAAAAACTTTATTTCCAGTCCATATTTTAGGGGCCTCAAATTCAGATAGAAAATGCTTGTGTCTAATATTATTCTAAAGCTATCCAGCCCTGATCACTGCTTGTTTGTTTGCTTAGGTGGGTTGTCCTCACCTTATCAAATTAAACAGCCCTGCATGATTTTAAGAGATCAAGGTCACCATGTTTTTCAGAGACTTTCTCAGGCTGGTTGAATTTCATTAGTTGGCTGGGATGTGTGTTTTGTAAGTCCACCTGTGCTTTGTCATGCTTTATCCAGACACACAGTAATCACCACACCATGCATTTCTGGACTTGAAACAATATAAGCAATTTTCAATAAATTGGTAGAAATTTTTACCCTTAAATATGATTAAATACATTTTTGTCCACCTAAATGTTTGTGGAACATGCAGAAAAAAATGTCTACTTTCACATCCAGAAGACATAAAAAAAAAAGCATTCATATTCATATGATTCATGTTTCTGGCCACTATTTACTTCTTTTTGCTATGGTCTGGTGTCTTGTGAAAAATGGCTGTCTCCATATCCAAACTTGGATGGATTATTTAATACAGTATTTATCTATATTTAAGCAATACAACATCATCTTTACTGTGGAGGTTATTTTCTTCTTTCCTGTCTTTCAGTAAATCGGAAAATACAAGTCTGAGCATAAAGAATATATTCAGATGATTAGTAACTGTAATTTAATTAAGATTTTTTTCTCAGTAACTGTGACAGATTACAATCACATTTTTTTTGTAATTTGATTATATAATCCCGTTACATGCAGTATGTTACTCCACACTGCTTATGCCCCCATTATTCTTAATACACAAGTTTGGTGAAATCAGGAGACTTTAATTTGCAAAGAAATTGAATATTGTTGTCAGATATGTGTAGTGGAGTAAAAAGTATAATATTTCTTTCTGAATTGCAGTGGAGTAGAAGAATAAAGTAACATAAAGATCAAGAAAAGTACAAGTATCAATTTGGTACTTGAATAAATGTAGACTATTTGATTACTTTCTAACACTGATCCAGAGTTCACTTTAACATATGAACACATTGGCTGCTTCACTTTCATATTCGCATTATTATGAATCATTCACATTATTATTACCACATTATGTACATATCATGTACCTGAATTTCCCCTAGAGGATAAATAAAGTATATATCTATCTACCTGTTATTAGGTTATATTGTCTATCATTGAATGAAAGCAGTTTAAATGATACATAACCTTCGCCACAAGATGTCGCCAGCCTTTTTGATTACGTCACTTTTGTAAACGCTAAAACCCCGATAAGTATTGTTACTCCTCGCCGGGTGCGGTGGCGCGCACCTGTAATCCAAGTCACTGGGAGGCTGAGGCTGGCGGATCGTTTGAGCTCAGGAGTTCTGAGCTGCAGCGGACTATGCCGATCGGGTGTCCGCACTAAGTTCGGTATCGATATGGTGCTCCTGGGGAAGCCCGGGACCACCAGGTCGCCTAAGGAGGGGTGCACCGGCCCAGGTCGGAAACGAAGCAGGTCAAAGCCCCCGTGCCGCTCAGTAGTGGGATCGCGCCCGTGAATAGACGCTGTAGTGCAGCCTGAGTAATACAGCGGGACACAGTCTTTTTACACCCTTTATACTCATCAACAAACAACTGGGACAACACATGCGCTCAAACAGCATGTCTTATACGCTACAACAGTCCTGTCATTGTTTCTTTATCGTCTTATTTCAGTGGGAAACCAGTGGTGTTTTTTGGTCCTACACCGCCTCCACCTGGAGCAGAGGCGCAATGACCATCAATAACACCACTCAATAAGGTTTATGATACTTACACACCACTACATTTAATTTCTACTATTAACTCTGCCATTAATTTATACCGACATCTGCTACTAGTTGACGATCAAAGCTTTACAAAGAAACTAAGGCATATGATCAGTAAAAATACGATTCATTATTATAAAAGAAACTACACAAAAGCCCTATAAAGTGTTTAAAATGACCTTTACTTAAATCATCCAGATCATAATAATCTACTGTGTGTGTGTGTGTGTGTGTGTGTGTGTGTGTGTGTGTGTGTGTGTGTAGAGCAAATGAAATACTATTCCATTAAATAATCGAATCTAAAATAGTGTAGTTAATTTTGCTTCCAAATTTAAAATGTATCATCCAAACTGAATTTGAATCTCTAACTTTTTCATGCCTTCACCAGTGTCTCCCACCTGCTCCTCGTGCCCCGTCCGCTCAATTTCATTGGTCAGCGCAGCCATCTTTCTGCTGTCGTTGGTCCGATGACCTGTCACTCAGTCGTTTTGTCGGGGTCATTTCAGTCCATCTGACAGCTGTATTCAGGTCATATTCGGTACCTGAAAGTGAGACCAGAATCATGGCGGGACGTCTCCTTCTCCGAACTTGTACAACAACATTGCGGCTGAGGAACAATGTGGTGCCTAGGCCGCTACAGCGTGCCATGGCCTCAGAAGGAGGTAGGACTCCTGTTTATTTATTACCGAAGAAATTATGAGTTTACACTGTGAAGTAAGACCGCAGACTACTGTAGAAGCGCAACTGTCACTGGTCAGAAGTGTGCGTTAAGTTGAGGGGGCTGGATTGGGAGTCTGTCAGTATTATTTTTAGTTTATTGCGCAGTTTGGTATCTAAAACGCTGTATCATGAATAGTCACTTGCTACCAGCGTTCTTTCAGTTAATAGTGTTTAATGTAGAGGATAAATAACATTGACTTTTGACACGTAATCTTTATTCGCAGTGATAAAATATCTTGTTTGTGATCACTTTATTTTCTGGGAGAGTGATATTTACTTGTAAATGTGTTCCACCTAAATGTGTGTTTGAAAGTGTTTGAATCAAATAATGAAGGTCATTTGGTCTTTAACTCGCGGAAAGGCCTTTGATAGACCCACCTCCTTTGGCAGGCGTCTGTTGGTTTGATGCCAGTACCGATAGGGCACAGAGGCAGGTTGGTGTGGGAGGCGTCCACTGCCGACGTGCAGTTTCATTGGCATTCAAGTACACGGACAGTCCTACTGTAAAGTGCACAGAGCACACCTTGCCAGATTACTCTGAGGGTGGTTTATAATTTAAGACGAATTTGTTTTAATGAAAACCTCTGCCATATATTTTTTCAGGGATACCAACAGATGAGGAACAGGCCACTGGACTGGAGCGCCGAGTCCTGATGTCCTTCAAAGAGGGAAAGGTATAGACAACTATTCACTCAAGTGCTGGCTTTAAACCTCACATGTACTAATTTTCTTTTACTTAACATTACAGGACCCCTACAGTATATTGGAGCCCAAATACTATAGTGGCACAAAGGAAGACCCTCAGATTGTGCCATGCACTCTAGACAAGAGGCTGGTGGGCTGTCTTTGTACGTGATGTATATTAAACACTTATCTCATTTTTTTCTTGAATGTGTACATTACAAACCAGGTTACTCATAATTCAATTATCTGCAGGTGAGGAAGACAACACTGCTATAGTGTGGTTCTGGCTTCATGAGGGAGGTTCCCAGCGCTGTCCTTCCTGTGGTACCCACTATAAGTTGGCCCACTTCGAATTGCCACATTGAAACTAAATTCAAGTTCTGTATGATTGGGACAGCTCAGAAAACTGTATTTGCCTCCCTCGTGCCCGTATACTGCAATGTGTGCATATCATTCAGCATGTACAGTTTATCATTAAAATGTAAACCTGAACCAAATTGTCTGGACAGAACTCTGTTGTTGTTTTTAATTGAGGAACAGATCCTCATCCGTCATGTTCTGACAAAGGACAAGAAAAAATATTAAAGCTAAAGTGAGCTGTGTTAAGTGGAAGAACAATCGCTGATAGGTCGAACAGTGAAACACTGGAAATGACAGAATTTCAGTCATAGCCATAGTACACCAAAATTCTGACTTGGCCTATAAACTGGAGAGGACACATCAACTTAAAATTGTCTTCCAATCCTTTAAGTTGTGATATTGCACTGCAACTAAAAAGTAAGTTAAATTTATCATGTTAAAATTACTACCAAAGGCATGATGCTACAATAAATGATCAAACGTCACTGCAAATAAACCAATGCTCTAGAAGGCAGTAAATAAAAATGACTTAAACAATAGGACGGTATTTTATCCCCAAAGTAACTCACATTTATTTCAGTGGCTTTACTTTGTTTTTATTTGTGGCTTGTTTAAGGCTTAAAGCCAAGAAAATCTAACGCTTTGCACTGCTCTCAATCAAATGTCACAACAGAACTTAACATAAAGAGTTAGTTTACATGTCTGGGTTCAAACATTTAATACACAGGGGGTGGACACAACATCATTAACTCCTGTAAAATACAATGTGAGGAACTACTACCACAGTGGAGCTTAAAATGTTACATTTTTGTCGACACCCTATAAGAGCGGTGTTGATTTAAATCTGGTCGTTTTGAGGCCACAGTGCTTGGATTACATTAGATTTTGAGGTGTTTCCGAGAAAAAATATAACAGGAACATCTCACTAATGTTTTACATCATAAGCTTCAAAAAGGTAATGCCGCTGCATTGAATTATATTTTACAGGTGTTTATGTTGCTGTATCCATGCCCTGTAAATACCAGTAGTTTGCTTCATCATACTTGTCATATCCAAACATGAATAAAAGCATATCTACAAGAGCAATATATCAAATGTGAATCAACTTGTAATAGGGCATCAAATACTGTGATGGTATGGAAAAAAGCTGGAAAACCAAAGTCAAGATTAATGTCAAAGTCTAGGCATCCAACTCTTAAATCATTTCTAGTGTCACTTGTCTTCCTCCTCTTTCCAACCAGTGTTCAAGTCTGCAAAAACTAAACATTCGGGAATGTGGTTGCCATCAACAGTCTCGACACGGAGTTCTAGGCATTTCTGTGTACTTTCAGGCAAGATTAAAGCCTTGATTGTGATCTATAGCCTGTAGAAGCTTCTCACGGAGTGTTTCCAGACTTGTGTATTTGGGCAGGTCCAGCAGGTTGAAGCACGTGTGGGCGACAGGTAAATAATGCTCCCCTCCACCAGTGGGCTGGATCACCAGTTTCAGGCATTTCATGCCCAAGATGGGTATGCGGTCACTTCCTGTGAGGAACACTGGAAAGGCGAGAGACATCGTGTCACTTTTACAGCTGAAAACAAAACATATGAATATATTCACATTGCCAAAGGAACAGCTTCTCTGATGTTGCATATGGACGAGCTGCACTTACAGAGGAACTGTTTTTTCTTCTCTAAAGGAAGACAGTGGAACACCTCCCAGAAGAGCCTGATGGTGGGATGGTCCGCCCAGTACTCCCCTTTGTATTCAGTACTCTGAAGAGTGGAGACAAATATAATTGTTATTGTTATTGTTATAATACTATTTCTATACTGTACTATAAGGACCAGTGTGTAGGATTTAGTGATATATCTAGTGGTGAGGTTGCAGATTGCAACCAACTCAATACTCCTGACCCACACGCCTCCCTTTTCCAAGTGTGTAGGAGAACCTGTTCCCTGTGTGTATGTGTGTATATATATATATATATATATATAAATATATATATATGTGATGTGATTACACACCAAGGAAACCAATTATGAGTACTATATTCCATCTATGCCAACAGAGCCCACTACACATTGGTCCTTTAAACTTATTAGGCTGACTCTGACAAAATAAGTTGCTGAGATGACATATTTCCCTTAATCAATATTTAAAACAAGACCTTTTCAAGCTCCGTCCAGTCATAGTTGGTGTTGCCAATGACCATGGCTTGCAGTTCGTTTGGCTGGAACAGCTCTAAAACTTTTCCACCGCACACTTTGTGAAAGCCTGCATAGAAGCACTCAAACAGTGGGGCCACTGACGTGTTGAAAACATAGTCAACATAGGCATTGACAAATTCCTGCCTGGAGAAAAAGGAATTCATATGAAAATAAAGTGATGTAAAGAAATATGTTACATGTAAAATGCAATTGGAAGAAAGCAATAACACCAGATTTCTGACAGCATATAATACAGAGGATGATTCTACTATTGATATTTTCAGGATGAGTTAAAACAATTTACTGGTTAAAGGTTTGGAACATTAAAGCAGAAAAACATCTGAGTCTTAAAAGGAATAGTTTGACATTTTGGAAAAAGCCCAGATTTCTGAAAACATATTTTTACAGTTAACTCTTTATTTTTAATGAATTAAACAAACAACACAGAATGTTTTAATCAGCTATCCCCCTACCCAAACCTCCGTCTTTATGCTAAACGAACTAGCTACATTTTAACCATAAAGCCATCAGAATGGTATCAATTTTCCAATCTAACTGTTGGCAGGAAAGTGAATGCATTTATTTGCAAAAATGTAAAACTATTCCTCTTAAGCATCTGTTCATGGTTAATAGGACAGGTGAGAAAATTTTACCTGTTTGATGTATTGACATTGATGTCTTCGCCATTCTGTACTAGTTCCAAAACCTCTGTGGCACCATAGTTTTCCTCTGTGATCTGAAAAAAAACAAAGACACTGTTTAGATTTTGTTTATATGATTTGCACATAGCACAACTGTTTATTTGAAGCTGTATGCACCACAGAGACTGTTGACTGCTGTTACTGCAATTATCTTACTGTGAAATTCAAGCAGAACGTTTCCTCAAGGTCATCCTCCGTGTAGTCCAGCAACTGCTGCAGACTCCTGCTTTTACAAGAGATACATTTATCAGTTTTTTTTATAGACAATGTTGAACGCTTTTGGGTCAACTCTCTCTCTGGTAATACACTGTAATTGCAACTTTAAAAGATCCGATTTTAGACGCGGCAAGGAAAACACCAAGGTAAACAGACGTTCATAAACATGTTAAAAGGAAACCTCAGATGACTGTTCCTTGATCTGACCTTCCCACATCTGGCATTAGCTCTTTCAGGTCGTCTAGCGTTGGCTTCCTCTTCAGAAGTTTCTTGTAAAGGGCCACGGGGAAGTTGAGCTCCACTATGGTGAGATTGTAGATGGCCAGACCACAGATGACCCCAATGAGGTTGAACAAGTCAATGTCCTCAAAGGTCTGCAAGGGACAGTCATTGAGTGTCAAAGATTTTACGGAGGGCAGTTTCTCCTAAGTTAAATTCAGACGGTGGCTAGTTTACTGCAAAGATATGGCATTTACATGAGCCAATTCATGTTATGACCGCTTCGTTGTCCCCATTATTGAGGGCGCTTTAGAGCGCACTTAAAAACATTGCTAGTGATGTTTCAGCAGCGTGAGAATTCACAGGTGAATTATTACAGTAAGTACCTTGTTTGAAAACCAGATGAGCCTGGACTCCTCGTGGTAACGAAACATGCCGTATTTGGGATCCAACAGCTCTTTCATGATCAGGAGGAAGAACTCCTTTCTCACACCTCCTGCATCGACCGCCTCTTCTCCCACAAAGATCACCTGTCATGGTCACAAACATAAGCACAACAGCAGTACTTTTCATGTCTTCGCCTAAATGGCACCACAGATTTGTAAATATAACAGAACACTTTAAGCTACATAATATTTGATGAACCTGGCCATCCGTATTGAGCTGTATTAAATCACTACAATTTTTTTAAGTTGGAAGGCTCCGTAGAGCTAAGGCGAACTGCAGAGTCACAGAGTAAATGTCACACCTCACGTACCAATTTTAATTCTAGCAGCTTTTACCTTGAGCGGTTTCTTGTAGTCAACATTCTTAGACTTCCTGAGGACTTCCATGGTGTCGCCAACAATATTTTCCCTCCGGACGATGAGGATGAGGCACGGGTTGACAGATTCCACTGCCGGCAGGAACATGGAGCTGAAGTTCTGCATCTGCGCCTGGTCCACTGCCATCTATCAGCGCATGGAGGGAATGATGAATGATGAGAACGCTATATGTTTTCGAAGACACAATGATTTGACAGCACTAGATTAAGCTCTTTTACGCAGGGTGAAACCAGTCGAAAGGAAGAAGAAAAGTAGCTCATGATGAAAGAAACCCAGAGTAAGTGATTTACTGCACATTACCTGCATCTGTATCACAGCATCAGTTTGAAGCAGAGTGGTCTTCGCTTGGGCATCAAATACAAAGGGATACCTGCACAGAGTCACCACACCGTCATGACCCTGAGGATACAGAGGCATAAACGAATGGATCATACCGATGCCTAAATATAGACAAATGTAATCAAGTGAATCATGGAGCAGGAACTCACCAGTGGGTACATCTGCCTCTGAATCCATGTGACGTAGTCATTTCTGATGTCTATCAGGTCATCCAACTCATGGATGTAGAATTTATCATACTGAATGATGTGTCCTGCTCTGTCACTCACCTGAAGCAGCAGCAAAATGGATGTAAACAACTGTCTGTCAAGGTATCGCATGATTTACTGTGTGAATTTGACATGTGAAAGCAGCTGTAACACAAACTTTGGATTGGAATTTTGTTCATTTCTCACCGTGTGCAGGATCTCCAGGAGTCGCAGGGACGTGTCCAGGAAACAGGTGAAAATTCTCTGCTCTACTGAAGGAATGCCCATCTTGTGCATTTGAAGCAGATACACCACCACCTCCTTGTACACCTCAACCAGCCACTGGAAGACGGGGGGCTCAAACGTAGACCACCAGTTTCCTGACGCAAACACAAAAAAGTGAAATGAAAAAAGGCTGTTTTTTTTTTTTAAAGATGAAAAGCATAAACTTTACAGACTGTTGCATTGTGTTTGGCGTAAAGCATAAAAAAAAAACCCATCATCTTCATCCTACCTAGAACCTTCAGTGCAGCCTCTTTCAGGCTGAGGAGTGATTTGGCAAATGGGATGGCAATGGTCACATAATTATTTCGGTCACTGAAGAGAGGGCATTCTGGGAGAGTGAGGTAGAGTCTCAGGGCTTCAATGTCTGGAGGAGAGCTGCTCAGTCTGGGAATGAGGTTCTTTTCCAGACTGGCAGCAATCTGAGGGAGACAGAAGAAAGTATACAGGTCTGTTATGCTTTAATGTAACAATTCCTTTATTGATGCAACTCCTAACTCGAGTTGTGGTGGTGGGGCAAAGTGTAACAATAACATATTCAGGCGGGGTAGGATGCTAAAGGTGGCAGAGGATGGAGCTGGAGCTGGACTCAAGACAAGATGTCTTGATATCAGACAAGGTGAGCTCATAAAGTTGCTACTAAAAGTCATTGCAGCAGTCTGGACTGAAAGGACATATGCACTAACACTAACTGTATATACAGTATTAGAATACAATAAAAAAAATAAAAATAATACAATATTACACAATTCGAAGATTTTTGTAATTTACAGAAATGTGAAGAGTTTACTGTACTACAGCATTACAGAATGAACTCTGCTGTCAAAACATAATACAGGATTTTATTAAAGCTTCAATAATCAATATTTCTGTATTAACAATAAAAAAAGGCGAAAGGTTTCATTCATAGTGACAAAACCACAAAGAATTATCACCTGTTCCCCAAAGCTCTATGACGCATGTTTCAAGTTTTGGTTTTATGCCCCACAACTTTACTGTTTTAGTTCACTGCCAAGCCTCTCATCAGCATGGTTTCCAGATGTAGCAGGCAGCTGTTTTCAAAGAAAACCCTCTCATAAACCTACTGTACACTACATGCCCAACATGAAAGGGCAGACAGACATGGTAAGCATATGTTGTAAAGCCCCTCAGTTAAAGCATCATGCAGCAATTCTAGAAAGTTTAGAAAAAAAAGTGCAGACAGTCCTGAAAGTGTTACAAACACACACAAAAAGAACCACCACTAAATCAAAATTATATGAGTATCTTACAAAAAAAAGACTGCGATGAATTCTGGTACAGAAACAGAAGCCAAACATTCTCTTTCCAAAAATTGTGTGGAAATCTTTTTTGGGGAGTTTCCAGAAAAATACTTCCTTATCAAAGCCAATGAGACAGAGGGCAACAAATTCAAGATGGTGGGCAATGTGCCCTACAATGGGCGTTGTGGCATAAAATGTGTCTTGGAATATTCATTAAGAAGTTTCTGAATCTACACCTGAAGTAAACACTGTGATCCATCCATTATGATACTACTTTTTTCTACCCACAGGTACAATACATACTGCCACTGCAACAATAGTAACAATATTAGTACAATTTTATTTAAATGTTGAAGTACACTAGTGGCGAAACAGCAATGGAATACATGGATATGTTGCACCAACACTGACCTGCTGAGCTATCTCAGGGTGATCTTGTTGAATGACTCTGTGAAAGAGGATGCGAGCCATGTTCATATCAACCCCTGAACATTTGCTGCTGGTACTGTAGTGATCTGGATGACTGTGTGACAGAAACAGACATTGCACATGAAACCATGCAGGTTGCATTCCAAGTATTTAGGTCACCAAATAAACCAACGCTGCTTACATACAAGAGGGGAACTGAGTATTAGAAACACATCTTATTATAAACACAACATCACTGACTACAGCTTCAAACCAGTTGGAGATGAATCAGCGTCTCCCTGACAGTCTCAACAAAAACTAGGTCTGATACTTGTAGGTTATTAATGAATTAATGAATTAAAGAATTAATTAATGAATTAATTAAAGAATTGATTAATACGTTGTAAGTCGTGTGTAACGACAAAGGATCAAATCAGTGAAGAAAATGCCTTGGATTTCACAATAATGAAAACAAACATATTAGTAATGAAATAAGACTTTTGGACCAGACTGCAGATAAAAATAGACTTCATTTGAAATGTGATTACCTCATTGAGAGAAAAGATCCATTGAGGCAGCTTGCTGAGGAGAACACGAGGTCAATCTCACTGAGGGAATCATAAAAGTCAAGTAATTAGTGTGACTACTTTTCAAAAGCAAATCTCCATAAAGAACCGACAGAATCATGACTTTTCCAGTTGCAAAATATATGTCTGTGATGAACTAAAACTAGCAACAACATCCATAAGGCGTGGTCAGCCATGGTTCTTGTGAGGAGAAGACTTTACTTGGAGATTTCCAGCGGGAGTCTTCCTGGTGAATGGTTCAACCATTTTAGTATGATATCCTCATTAAAGGTGCAAATCCTTCTGTGAGGATCTTGTATCCTCACATCATCTATGTTCTGGAGGTTCTACAAAAAGAAAAACAAGACCAACGTGGATCGTTTTTGTGAAGCAGTCTGCCTGATTTATTCAGCCATGTTGATTTGAAAATTCTCTGATTATGGTTACTGTATGTTAAGAGGTTGAATTTACTTCAAATCTGTGAGAAACCTCAAAATATGAGAAGTCCCTTTATTCCTGAAAACTTACAGTGGCAGTGCAATAGTGAGCAAAACTCTGATCTCCTCCAGCATAAATCCTCTTGACACAACAGCTCTGCTCCGAGTCTGCAACGTATTGGAATGAAAGCAAGAAATAAATGTATGGATGAATTTTCTATGGGTTTTGTCTTTTAATCTGTTTTATCTTGTCCTGAGAAATCCCATGATGCAGCTTTATTTACTGTCTCACCTGTATCCGCAGGAGAATTGGAGGCTACCCAGGGACCTTTGACGGGGGCGGGGCTTTTCCTGTTGCAAGTGGAGCGTGTACCAAGTTGCCCGTTACCACCAAGCCCAAAGGAGTCCATCTTCCCACAGGAAGGTGTGAAAGCCAAAGTGTGCTGCCTTATGATTGCACAACAATTTGAAAAAGTTCTTAAAAAAAAAACTTCAATAAAATTCAATTACACCCAGTTTAACTTTTATAGTGATTATCTAAAATTACATTATGTACACATAACAATCATATAGTCACGTTTGAGATAAAATGTGAAAAAATACAGATTTTACCTTCCACATGAAATCTGTGTAACTACATTTCCCATGAGCTCAAACACTTTCCTAGGGTTGATTTCATGGTTTGTAGAGTTATGTCCCAGTTGTCCGTATCCTCCTGCTCCAAATGTAAACACACCTCCTTCCTGTAAAATCAGCAGCACCAGTTATGTTGACCTTCAGGACAAGAGTTAGCCATGGACTTTTTAAATAAATAAAACTTCATGACTATAACAAGCCACAGGTTAAGCTGTCCTTCTGTCCCCAGATATAAGCAATTAAGCTGGTCAATAAAATGTAATCAGAACAATTTGAAATGATGGTCAAACGTACCAAAATAAGGCCCAAGCAGTAAAAACCATCGGTTCACCACAACAAATAACACCCCACTTTGATTCAAAGTATCCCCAGTTTTAAATCAAGGTCTTCCACACACAACACTGCAGGTGGTTTAATTAACCACAAAAGTATATAACTTAACTTGGTCAGTGCTGCTGTGTGATCTTCTCCACAGGAGATGTAAATCACTCTCTGCGATCTAAGGGACTTCAGCAGGGCTGGGAAATATCGATCTGAAAAAAACATCCTGACAATTAGTCTGACTTTGGGGCTTGAATGCTCAAAAGTACTTTTACTAGCACTAGTTTCGACCACCCACCATTGGTGTCATTGAGACCCAGCTGACCAAACTTGTTGCGACCCCAACCAAACACCGCTCCTGAGAGAGTGAGGGCAAAGCTGTGAGCACCACCTGCTGATATCTGAGCAAAAGGAATGCCCTGAAGAGACTGAATGATTTGGGGTGTGGAAATGCTTTGTCCATTAATTCCCAGCCCAAGTTGTCCATATCGATTCTGGCCCCAGGAGAAGACCTGGCCCCCTGTGCAAACAAAACAGATATAATGTCTGAACATGCTGGAAACATAATAAGTTGAATAAATAAATGTGCATTGTGTAGGTGGAAACCACCCTCACCTCTTGAAAGTGCATGGGAGTGCCAATACCCACAGGCTACCTGAGTGATTTGTACGTCTGACAAACTCTTGATGTTTCTGGCATTTTACAGGCAGAGAGAAATTTGCATTTTGAAAGAAATGAACATGTTAAATAAATTCCAAATTTTAAATTGTTTGCAACAGAATTTAATTATGAAAGTCACATTGACATTTAGATAACAGTATGCTGATAGTTTTATCTGTTTTAATTACATTTGTCTGACATAGGGAAGAATAAGCAAATAGTGTGAAATTAGTTGCTGAATTTACCTAGGCACACGAACACATTCTTCAAAGTTATTTAGGCCGAGCTGTCCATCTGAGCCAAGACCCCATGAAAAAATCTGCCCTTTGTCATTCAGGGCGAGTGTGTGGGACTCTCCACATGACACCACCACTATGTTTTGTGCATCCAGAGCCACAACCTGTTCTAATAGAAGATAGAAACAAATGTTTGTGTGAGGAATGATTTTACCAGCTGTTATCATAAAACACAATTAAATAGTAATAATGGTGATAATAATAATAACAATCCTACTACTACTGCTACTAATAATAATAATAATAACAATACTACTACTAATAATAATAATAATAATAATGACCAACCTGGTTTCTTTCTGGACTTCTCATGTCCCAGCTGCCCTAGGTCATTGCAGCCACAGGTGTATACTGTCCCATCCTCCAGCAGGAAGGTTGTGTGTCTCCGGCCACACCCCACATCACACACTTGCTTCCCGTGAAAGAATTCACATTTTCGTGGCTCAACCACAATCTCATCATCAATCCCACC
Organism: Seriola lalandi dorsalis; assembly: GCF_002814215.2. Classification (NCBI taxonomy): domain Eukaryota; kingdom Metazoa; phylum Chordata; class Actinopteri; order Carangiformes; family Carangidae; genus Seriola; species Seriola lalandi. Next base: position 1,929,624 of record NW_019525023.1, read on the forward strand.
CAAGCCCAGCTGTCCGTAGGAAGCATTTCCCCAGCACAGCATTGTAGCACTCCTCTTTGGCTATACACGCCAGCAGGATCCCCGTCTCTATGAAGACCAGAGAGACACCGCGGCTAATGGAACCTGACAGAGCTCATTCAGACATCCAGTTTGAGTTGCAAGATTCACTTCATCTGGTATCACCTAGCAATGTAGCCAAATAATGCTATGGCTAAATAAAATAATCGCTAGATACAATAGACGCGTACGTGTGGTTAGCTTAAATAATGTCTTTAGGATATAATGATATATACTAACACCAGTCCAACGAGGTCGTAGCTGGCCAGGTAACATGTCAACACATTAGCCAAGTAAGCTACAGTTAGATTAACGGTGCTAGATGAGTAACGTTCACAGAAATCATCTAATATCACCACTTCCGCTTTGGGCGACTGGAATTCCAAATTAAAACACATGTCTAAACGCGTTTAAACAAAAGTTTTGCTAATATTTCTTATCTAACCATATTTAACCAACAGACTAAGAGCTCACAATAAGGACCGCTATAGTAAAAAAAAGAACTGTCATGTTTTTTTCTGAGATTTATATGAATATGCTTTCAATATTCAAAGCGGAAGTTTTATTCTTGTTCTCACTGGGGGACCGCGGACAGAATTCCTCTTTACGATCCTTCATCATGATCACAAGCGAGACAGATCATTCTTGACTGATACAACTTGACCAAGTTTATTTGACATTTCTTAACGTTGCAGTATTACAACTAGCAATGACAGTAAATGATTTAAGGAGAGAGTTTTTAGTAAAAGCGTTCGACACGTGGTGACATTGGTGTAGCATGGCTTTTCTCCAACATTGCTGTAATTTTAGCAGGCTAACGTAAGGCTTAATGTAGCTAAGAGTTAATTTTGTAAGGTGACTGCATAGCTAAGCAACGCAAATTAAGATGTGTCATTCCTTTACGTTTTGCGTAAGCAGTTAAAAGTTACAGCCAGGACTAAGTCATCTACCGTTATAACGGTAAAGCCAGATAGCAAATCTTACCAAACCCGCCAGATCTGACAGCGTTACTGTTTTCCAGTGTATTGCTCACTAGCTGGTCCGACCTTTAAAAGCGCACATACCAGCGCATTTTCAGTTTTTAATGTCAAAAGCTAACCACCATCTGCTTGCAATACCCAATCCCTCTACTCCAGTGTTCTGTCAACAACTGCTGTACGGTGATGCCGAGAAACCACTCAAGCTAGCTGTATTAGACTTTGAATTTCCGGTTTGTCCTTTAGCAACGCCACTCTTATACAGAAGCAGAGCAGTAAGGCGTACAAGAAAATTCATGTATACACTCCACTTTCACTATATACTGAAAGCAATATCGGGGTTATCTGAAAATCTTACTTAAAAAGATGTACTGTGAATGTAGTGTACAGTAAATACAAACGCTGTGATCTTTAATTTGAAGATACGCTCACTAAACCGGAAGTGCTACTGCTTTACTTTACGCTTTACTAAATGACGGTGAAGAAATGTCGCGAAGCGTCCAAAATGTTCTAGATGGAGCGCACGCGCGCATGCGTCTCTCTGCAGTTAACTATGTACACACTCTGTGTGTACAAACATCACACACACACACACACACACACACACACACACACACACACACATTCTGGTGGGAGTGATTGGCAAGAGTGTATCATACTCCTGCCACAATATGAGTAGGTGAAAAAGGTAATTCACACCCTAAAATGGAAATACGATAAGAAAAAAAAAGACAAGTCAAAGCCTTATGTTTAGAAGTACTATAGAAAAATTGCAGTACTCTGTATTCTGAAAATATGGCCTTGGAAAATTTTACACTATCATACAATATATTGTTAGTTTGTTTCTACCTATACATTTGCATGTGAGTAGCATTTTATGTTGTAGCAGGTGGAGAAATACTAAAATACTTTTTACATGGGTGGGTAGTTTATAACAATGTGATGTAGTCTATTTTATAGACTTATTATCTTTTTACAAGAAAATCCTAATTTGCATAGAAACTAATGGAGCAAAAAAAGTATCATATTCCCTCTTTAAGGTAGTGGAGTAGCAGTATAAAGTGACGTATATCGTTAAAGTATAGTAAAACACAAGTACCTCAAAACTTTACTCAAGTACTTACATTTACTTACATTAATAATTACATTCAGCCCCTGGTGCTTCTTAACATGTGTCATTAAAATTTGAATGGTGTCAATTTGATGAATACATTTATTTAAAAAAAGAAAGAAAAAACAGACTTGGTTAGACTGTGTGTGTATAACCAAAAATATACATAGTCCTTTTAAGAATAAGAATGATTATTAAATTCTGTCTATGAGAACCTGTTTGTTCCAAATGACAATGCACTTTCAAAGTATATTAAGTAAGTGTAAATGGATATTCAAATGAACAGGTGGTGGTTCATTTCTTTTTCCAAGTAATTATCAATGCTGCATCATAGCTCATTGGCCAGGTGCAACTTCTATAATTTTTATTTACAGGTAACAATCAAGAGATACAATCTAAACTGGAAACTACGTTAACACTTGCACAACAATCGCCAATTGACGCAGCCATTTGTGTAACACCACATTTGTCTCATGATTAACATCTTTCAGCTGTAAGAATGGGTGCTACTCGAAAATGCAGTATATCCTGTGGTGCTGGTTCTTCATGGGTGTTTTTTCTTGTGACTTACGTACTGTGGTGTGATGTCTCAGGGCAGGAGGAACTTATTTGGTGCACTTTAAGTTACGAATCTTTGTACAAGCAGGACAGAGCCAGGAGGAACAAACATGTTTCACTTGCTGGGAGTAAGTAAAAACATCTTTATTTATTTATTTAATATTTTAGCTGAGGGTAAACATTTGTTAACAAATCAAAGTTTTTGTCTGGGACTGTTATTGACTGTGTTTTTTTAATGCTCAGATCGTTGGTGGCCTTCTTTTCATCATAATGTGCTTTTCAAAAGGACTTAAAGAGGTGAGAAAACATTTACAGTGAGATTTTCTGTTTTAAAATGTAATTTGGATAAAGAATGAGACATAACTCAACATAAGAATACAGATACAAACAGAGACTGCACTGCATCTGCTAGAGGAAGCGACCAATGAGAGGAAGTAGGAAACAAAGTGTGATTTTATGAAATTATTATTATCTTTGACAGGGAAATAAAACTAGAAAATCACAGCTGCTTGAGTCCGCTGCCAACAACAAGATGGTAAGTAATTATCAATTAAATACTGTCATTTTCTATAATGATTGAGTTGAGTTAAATATCTGATATTCATCTCTGTAACAGAAGGATCTGAGTGAAGAGGATGTGCATTTACTGGCCAGGATCCTCTCAGTTGGATTGGTGGATGCAGATCCGAACTACCTCCACCATCTTAAAGGCTACAGAGACTTGCGTGGTGGTTGATCTCCACTACAACAACAAAAAAGAAAAATCCGCCCTGTTACAGTAACTAGTGGACATAGAAGCACAGCTGTTCTTGGAGATCTCAATGGACTTGTGACGACACCAAATCAAGGCTGTTCGGCATTATGTTTTGGATTAACAGAAGTCAAGCTACTCTTGCAACCCCTCCAGATGTTCCATGAAAAATTCAAAATATGCACTTTATTGTGGTCAATAATGACATTGGTTATGAATTAGGAATAATCTCTCCTTTGTATAGAGGGGAACTCAATTGCACTTAATGTGAAAATGATAATATTGATGGTGGATCCTGTCAGCTTCACAAACTATAATTTAAAAGCTGCAAATATGTGGAAGGAAGAGCATCTGTCAGGTTCTACTCTGCATATTCTTTTTAAATCGGCTTTAAAAAACGGCAAAAAATATAAATATAGTCACAGGAGGATTTCTGCTGTTGTGAGTGACACTTGCTTTAGGCCTGCTTTGATGTTTAAATTGCATTATTCAGGCGTTTTGCAATGTTAAATACCGCTTTGTTGAGCTCTAAATTTGAACTGTAATATTTGCATCAGAGCAGAAAGTAATAATCCTCTTTAAATTGAGACAATGTGACTTTTTCTACTGTGGCTACATTAGTGGAACAATGCAACTTAAGCGATAAACTACTGCTTAGCCTTTAGTTAAAGGCCTTTAGCTAAGCAGTAGTAGAAGTGGAGAAGAATCATGTAGCCAGTGAAGTAAATCAATAATGTGTAATATACATCATTTTATTGTTAAGATATGCAAACATTAGCCACCTTATGGTGCTGGTTATACTGGACCAACAAAGGTTGTTGCAGGCAAAATGCCACAGTGTAATGGTCTGAAAAATGGTGCGTTGTATTGCTCATACATTCCACTTTTTATTTGTAAGAGGGAAAACGTGATATTTCTTCTCTCAAAAGAGTCTTTTGTCTTGTCTGGATCACTGTACTTGACCATTTTCATTTGAGAGTCACTGTTTGTTTGCTGTCGTTTTGTTCATGTCCTTACCTAGAATAAAGGAGGCAGCAGAAGAAAAGAGAAACAGACAGAGAGAGAGAGAGAGAGAGAGAGAGAGAGAGATTAGAGGCAAGTTGACTTGAATTCAGTTGTTTGTCTCCTGTGGTATATGTTTGTTAATGTCATTTACTCCACACATGGCTGTTGAGCTTGTCCCCCAGCAGGTAGAACAAGGTCACCGCAGACATGTTAAAAAAGAAGAAGCCCGCCAGACCAGCGGTGCTGAAGTGGCCCAGGAGAGGATACACCCAAATCCCAACTGACAAGAACACCCATATAATCCTGCAGAACATGTTTAAAGAGAGAGAGAGGGAGAGAGAGAGAAAGAAAGAAAGAAAGAAAGAAAGAAAGAGGGGAAAAACAATTCTCAGCACCACTGTATCTGTCAGATCATCTTGTACTGTCTTGTCTAAAAGATCTAGTATGTCTCATGCAAATATTCACTGGCACACGGTTTCCACCCATTGGCACTGATGACACTGATTATTTTAACCCAAAAACACTTAGCATAATAAAGAAATCTCATCCCTAACATACAGTATTTTTGTTGTTTGTACCATCACACACATGAGGATCAGTGTCACAGTATGTGAGCCCCAATGATAAGAGGTTCAAAGCTGTTACCCTGAAGCTGTTTGCAGTGAACTGTTACACACTGGATGAGTCTAAACTAGCTACGCTAAGAATATAGACACACTGCTGTACTTTTAGCCACATTCAAATATATTAAAGATTCAGTCAGATACGGATGGTAAATATTAAATCAAGAAGGATGTGATTGTTTTAAAATTCTGTGATATTTGTATGTTAACTTAATGCCATTAATGTTTGGAAATTGTTATCATGTATATGCTGACTCATCACTTACCAAAATAAGTAAGCCAAGCCCACAACTCCTAATGCTGCCAGGGCATGTTTAGTCTGTGGGTAGATGTGAGGCTGCACCAGCACTTCTCCAAGTAAAACAGGCAGGACAAATGTGTGCTGAGAAAACAGTGAAGATAACTCATTATGTGTGATGTGTTATTTAAATTTATACACAACATTCTTTACACAAATAATAAAAAAAATTAAAGTTTACAGACCATAGCATGGTTTATCCAGGGAGGGAAGAAGGTGTCAATAGTAGCTGGGTAGACTAACTCTCTGTCATAGGCAAAGATTGTCCAGAAAAGTAGAACAACAAACTAAACAAAATGCAGAGAGCAGAGATTTTAATTTACAGCAAAAAATGATTTTAATGATAAAGAATGTAGAATTTTCCAAAATGTGTGTCTCACCATGCCCACAGGGAAGGCAAAGACAGAGAAGAGGAGGTCTTTACATCTGCTCAGAATAGTCTCTGACTTTTTCCCAGCTTGTAGATCATTCAGAGCTGCCAGTCCAAAGAATGACATTTGCAATAACTGAAATATAAGCCACATTTTTGTTTTCCGTGATCCCTTTTTCTTCTTTTTCGTTTTTTTATCTGCAATATTTATTATTGTATACTAATGCACTGTAATAGATAGATAATAGAGGTAATGTACTCACCAAATTCAAAAATGTTAGGTACTTCCAAGGTCCTCCATAAACAAAGATTCCTGGTGGTAACTTCTCTCCATCCTTAGCAGCGAGACACTTAACAACAAAAGCATACCAGCTGAATGCTGTGATGTGGTACACTCTCCCCAGGGTTGAAGTCATTCTAACGTAAGCGTATACTGATCCTCAACAAACAACAAAATGAATTAAAGACTGGGAAAAATACTATTAAATAGTGAAAAGTGTGTCTTTTCCCTTTAGACTCGAGGCACTCAACGCAGTGGAGGGACCTTTAAAGATTAGTGTAATTCAGCACAAGCTTATCAAGACATTTGCAAGCAGTGGAGGCAAAACGACACTTTAACCCCACAAGAGGTCCACTGTTTCTTATGATGCAAACGACTCCTTCTTTCATAACCGACACACAGTAGCATGTGACTGGTGGCAATTTCAGTCACAGTGAGAGCTTAATCGGTTTCAGTGGGTTTCAGTGTTTTGCAAGAGAAGCCCCACAAAGTAAGTAAATCAGTTTAAGTAAACGAATCAGGATCACTACATAAAGACACTAGAAGTGATTATGACAGGCTACAAGGTGGCTCTGAGGTTTCTTTGAGCGACACTAAAATCCATGTCAGCATCAGGTATGTTGTTTAGCCGTTGTGCATGACCTTTGACCTTTGACCTTCCTGTGGAGGGGAAACGAAACATATTGACACAAAGGATATGTCCGATGGCATAATTGCATGAGGGCTGGGATCATTTCTTTTTTTTTATTGTTATGAAACAAACAAAAAATGATTCAATCCTTCAACACTGCAATTATTTTCCACATGGTGATCATTAATGGGGCTGCACGGTGGTGCAGTGGTTAGCGCTGTCGCCTCACAGCAAGAAGGTTCCGGGTTCGAGTCCCGGCTCGGCCGTGGGATCATTCTGTGTGGAGTTTGCATGTTCTCCCCGTGCAAGTGTGGGTTCTCTCCGGGTACTCCGGCTTCCTCCCACAGTCCAAAGACATGCAAAATGGGGACTAGGCTAATCGGATACTCTAAATTGACCATAGGTGTGGCTGTGAGTGTGAATGGTTGTCTGTCTCTATGTGTTTACCCTGCGATGGACTGGCGACCTGTCCAGGGCGTACCCCGCCTCTCGCCCGAAAAGATGCTGGGACAGGCTCCAGCCCCCCCGCGACCCTACTAGAGGATAAGCGGTAGAAAATGAATGAATGAATGAATGATCATTAATGTTTACGTTAATGCATGTTTTGGCCTGAGGGTGGTGATGGAGGAAAGTGGTGAGACACTCATGAGATGTTGGGACAGCTTGTGTAATCTTGAGAATCACTAGTTAAATAAGTCATAATGATATAACCATGATGTGTTTCTCATAATGAAATCAAGATAGAGGTGATTCTTTAACGTGTGGTATAGTGCAAACTACGATACATGACCAAAATCTGTATATAACATATCTGTGAACTTGCAAAAAATTACATGAAGTATAAGTTGGTCACTTTTGCAGCTGCACAGATCAACTTATTAAGCTGAAGAAGAAAAATAATTCACACTGTGCTTTCTCTGTTATGAGAAGTCAAAATGTCTGCTGTGAAAAACACCTTTTATGATATATGTAATAATAATACTTTCCTTATCTCTTTAACTGAACCAGTTTGGCTTCTATAAGTAACTTGCTTTTGCAACATCAGACACACAGGAGCCAGAAAAACTAATTTTTAAGAAACTTTATTTACAAATATAAAATGTTGCAGAAGATACGTATTATAAATCCATAATAATAAGCACAACTCTACCTACTGTTATGTAAATTCTTTGTGGTTTTAGAATTTCTTGTTTTAATGTACAGGTATGGCAAGTTTTCATTTAAATTACAGGGTCAGGCAGATGTTCAGAGACAGTTAAAGGGTTAGTTGTAGCAAATTACAAAAAAACCCATATTTTCAGATAGCTTTGGCTTTGAATGGCCAAATTTAAACACTTTAAAAGCAAGTGTTTCATATATCATCAAAATAAAAACAATTTATTTTACTGTGTATAAATACTTTGGATGATTTAGGTAATTGTGGTGAAATAATCCTTTAAATCAACCAGATGTAGCTTTTAAAAATGACATGTAACCTCAACGATTCCTATTAAACAATATTGAATAGAAAAAAGAAACCAAAAACACTACATACTGTATAGTGTGCAATAATTTACACAGTTATATTGTACATATGTTTAAGATGGTATCCTGTTTCAGTCTCAGGTTTATTTCCATTTTAAATTCAATGTATAATTCAGATTACAAAGAATTAAAGTTTCAATTTATTTACATGAAAACAATATCAGCCTTTCATGGATATGAATTTAAATATCCACCTATTTCACAAATACATGTAGGCTATGTGTAATAATCATCTTCTATTTAACATGATTGTGAAACACTATAATAAAAACTACGGTTTTCTGACTATTTTAGATCATCTATTACACTTTAACATCACATTTTGCCTGAAAACCAGCTGACATTTATGTAATGGCTGTCAATGCTTTAAAAAAAAAAAAAAAGACAGGAATAATTATAGAAAAAATCTGTTGCACACATTGCACTTTACCCATGCAGTCAGTAAAACCGTATTTAAACCCACATATGTTCTCAGTCCATGTACTTCTCACTGGTAGCAACTTGGCAATTCACCCACAGTAAGAAGCCCTTTGTTGAACATAGTATGTCACTTGGACAACAGGTTTGTATTATTTTGTATTAGTTTTACCCCTTGAAGTTCATGTGTTCGGTGAGAGCATGTGTTGTTCATCATTCAAAGTTTTTACTTGAGCTCACCTTCTTCCTACACTTACTGTGCGCACTGTTTTTTCTCTTAACTTTCTTTAAATACCGGTTAAGGTGCCATCTGTGAAAGTAGCAGAGACACAAAATGATTTATCCCATAGGCAAACAAAGGTGCATTTAAATAGGTGATGGTAACAATGGTGTCTTATGTATTCATACCTCAAATCGACTGTAAACTTTCCTCTCCTTCCTCATGCTCTGGATCTTCTCCAGCAGCTTATCCCTTTCCTGTGATGACTTAGGCTGCCCTCTGCTGAGTGTCCTGATCCCTCTTTCTTTCTCCCTTTTGGCATTTTTGTCAGCTTCATCTTCTTTCTCGTCATCAGTGACAGGAGACTCCTTGGTGGCCTCGTTCCTGCTCTGGCTATTTGCAGAAATCTGCTCTAGAAGCAGCTTTGTATCGTCTCTGAGGTTGCTGCTTGAGAGCACGTTGGCTGTTGATGAGTGGTAGCGAGACTTTGGCTGCTTGGAGTGTGGTGACAGAGGAACGACTTCTTCTGTTGTGATCTCTGCCGGTTCAGAGCAGTTATTTTGCCTTACTTGGTCATTTGTTTTTTCACTTTTGACAGATTCCTGCGTAGTACTTTTATTGATCTTATTTGTGGCCTCAGTGTCCTCTGGATTTTTCTCAACAGGGTCGGGCAATTCAGGCTCTTTGCTTACTTCACTCTGATGGTCTACTTTACTATTTTCAGCAGGCACGGGTGGCTCTGAAGGTTGGCTTTCAGAAGTCACAGATTCAGGGGTTGGCTCTGGCTCTGTTGGGGTTTTTGAGGTAGGCTCAGTTGCTCTAGAAGCTTCTGTTGATGGGAGCATTGGAATTTTGTTAGAGTCTGTTGTAATCTTGGGAAGAGAGGGTGTATCTGAGGGGCTGCACAATGTAGACATGTTGGTTTCTGTTTTTTTAGCCCCAGGGGACAAAACTGATCCAACTGAGTCAGTTAGAGGAGAAGAGCACTCTGTTTCAACAGGAGCAGGAGCGACAGATCCTGTCAGGTTAAGTTCAGAGGGAGTGGCTGTATGTGTTAATGCATCTTGTGGAGATGCATTTGTTATGGACTGGGAAACAATAGGAGAACTTCCCAGATCAGATACATTAGGTAAACCTGACTTGGGTGATGAGGGGCTAAGACTAGGTGGTGTGCTATCAGCTTTGATGTCCTTTGAGGATCTTACCTCAGATTCCTCTGCAACAGCCTTTAGAACAGAGTCATTTTCTGGTTCAGGTACACATTTTTCCAAAGGTGTAGGAGCACAAGATTTTTCAGAGTTTGTCTTTGTGGTGGACTGTAACGAGGATGTGTTTGGTTCTGCACAAGCAGCATATGCATCAGGAGAAATATCAGATTCCACATGTGCAGAGACAACTGCTGAAGGGTTCTCAGACAACATAGACTGGGAAACAGGATCTGGATGAGCTTGCTTAGACTCTGTAGATACTGTAGAAGTTTTGTCAGTTGTTTGGAGTGACTCACATGGTGAGGAGCTGACAGATTCCGGTGCTTCTGTTTCATCAGAATTTGGAGACAATATGCTGTAGGAGGGGGTGGAGCTGGAGTCTTTTGGGGTAACATTAGAAGATAAAGTCTCTTCAGGGGTGGAAAGAGGAGCAGATTTCGAGGTTGGAGGACTTGGACTGATCTGTGTACCAGAATCTGACAGAATGTGATCAGAGAAAGAGCTTTTAACTGATTGGTCACAAGAGCTCAACTCTGATCCAGTCTGCTGTTCAGGTGCAGGGGAGGAGATGTGGTTTCTAACTGAACTGATTCAGGATTTTGGGTGTTAGAATTCAATACAGCAGATGCAGAAGATGGTGGGACCTCCACTGAACTAGGAGGGAGTGAACCGGACTCCTTTGAGGTAGAATTAAGCTTTGGGCTTTCACTTTCATCAGTACCTTGCACAAGAGAAGGAGCAGTAGCAGGGGTAGCATTTGTTGGTGTAGGTGGATGACTTGGGCTACTCTCTTTTACAGCGGGTGTTGACAGCTTTGGGTCTTCAGGAGGTTCGTTTGGAGGAGATTCTGTTTCTGCAGAAACAAGCAGAGAAGCTCCTGGTTGGTTGCTTTTCAGCTCTGTCTTCTCTGTAACAGTTGAAACTCTGGTTTCCTCCTCTTTACAACTTTGGGAGATACTGGGTTCATTTTTGACATGACTGTCATGCTTGTTGGTCTTATCACTGGCATCTAAAGACAGACTGACTGACTCACAGGCTTCTGTGGCTACTGTTTTATTTGCATCATCTGCAGTAACATTTTTTGGGGATAAACCCACAGACAGTGAAGTATTAGCCATCTTTTCTGAGTTTTCTTTCGGTTCAAGTTCCTCCTTTTTAACAGTGGTATTGGTTTTTAGCTCACTTGGTGGTTTCATCGGAGCCTTGTCTTTGCTCTTTTCAGCTTCTGCTGCCTTAGCGGCTTTGCGTTTTGCTGCCAACTCTTTGAAGAACAAGAGCCTCTTATCAGGATCATTCATATCTATATTCAATGGAGTGGTGAGCAAAGATTTATGTGGTTGTACTGGTTGATCAGTTTTGTTTTCAGAAGGCTTGGATTGGGGCATTGATGGTGAAGAATCTGTTTTCTGTGTATCTGGATCCTTTGAATTTTCTTCCTTTGATGTATCTTTATCATCTGCTTTACTGGTTTCATTGTCTGGTTTGGACGTTTCTGTGGCTGACTTTATGTAACGGCTCCATTCAAAAGGTTCTCTTGCAGGTCGCCTTTTTCCTAAAACCTGTGAAACAAAAGGTAATTTGGTCTGTTCTGCTTCGTTTGTGTCACTTTCCTCATCCTGTTGGCCTGGAGCAGTTTTGGTATCTTGAGCATGCTGCTGCTCAAGAGAGCTGAATATCAGAGAGGATCTTAACCTGGAGCTCCTTGGCACTGCAGCATTGTACTTCCTACGGAATGACTCCTCCCTTCGTAGACCGGTGGTTTTTGTTTCTTTTTGTTCTGCTTCCTCCGTCTTTTCCCCTTCAGCTGTGGACGATGATTCTGAAGGTGTTGGTGTTGTTTTAGATTCTGCTGCCACTGCAGTAGGTTCATCAGGCAATTTCTTTGACTGCTCTCGTACAGTGGTTTTCATATAATTCGGCAGGTGACTTGCCCTGGGCATCGCAGGAACCTTAAACTCTCTAACATTTGGGATTTTAGGAAATGACACATCTGTTCCTGGTGCTATTTGTTGTATGGGGTTTGAAGGCTCTTCAAAAGGGTCTGGTGCCTGAGTTGGCATCAGTGGGAGGCCTTCATCTCCTGGATTATCATATGCACTGAGGTATGAGCTAATCCTCCAGTTTCTTAGCCCTCGTTTCACTGTAGGATCCTTGCGGTCAGTGTTAGGCTCCGGGAAAAACTGCTTCTGATCAGTTGGATTTGAAGCGGTGGGAGAGGTTTGACAGGCATATGGCTGGCCTAAGCTCAGTCTTCTAGGGTGAGATGAACTGAATGGTAAATCTGCTGCAGGTAATTTCTCCGAGCCCTGGTCGAAGTCCACATTTCTGGTAGATGATAAATAGTTAAGCACTGGGTCAAAGTTATCAGACGGTTGCCTCTCTTGTGGTAAACCAGATTCAGAGTATTGATCTGCTGAATGATGGTCTTGGTTCCAGAACTTGTCATAGCCACTGTAATCTGCTTCTGGTCCTGGTCCGGACCCTGGATAGGGCTGCTGCCCCCTGTGAAACTTCCTTCCCTGGTTCTCAGGCTCTGGCATTCCCTGTTGCTGCAAGAACGGGTAAGAGAATCTACCATGAACACCTTCAGCATAACTGTGACGTTTGAAGGCAGCATTTTCCATCATGGGCTTCCTGGGGGAACCCTGATCAAAAGGCGGATCCATGTGAGATTGCTGGGAGGGAAACCTGTACATATCTGAAGGGCCATGCAGGGATCCCTGCCTTTTAAGTGGTATCATTCTCCAATCCACATCCATACGTTCATCACAGGAATGTCTAACCCGGTCATCTGGATGAACAGTTTCCAGTGATAGAAATTTCCTAGGATCTCTGTACAATGATGTTCGTTCGCTTGGGTATTGCCTCTTTTGTAAAAGGCTAAACTCTTCCATTGGAGTGGGCACATTTTCAATCATCAGTGGTTGGGACTGAGCAAACAGAATCCGAAACTCTTCATCAAAGGTTGCCACGAGCTGTCCAAGGAAAAGGTGTGCCATGCAGCGGTGGAGCTTCTCAAAAGACCACATGAAGCTGTACAAAAACATGACAAAAAGTGGGAATTAACAGAAGCACTTCATTCATTGTAAGAGTATTGCATACTCATGTCAGTTTTTTCACGCAAATACATGCACATTGATTACATTCATTAAAAAAAATCTGAATATAAATGTATTTGTCAAATCATTGTATGGCGTGAAGTGTAGAGGTATGACTTTCTGTGACAATTTTAAATGGCCTCACCTGAAGTTTCCACTCAACACAGCCCTGCAGTCTGTCAACAAGAAGCGATCCATCATCTGACCTTTAAAGGATTTCCCTGAGCGGCAGTGATACGTGATGCCAGACACTGTTCTCACACGTAAAAACTGCAAGACACATATATATTGAACCCAAGTAGTACATCTAGCGGTGTTAGTGTTGTTGATTGCAATTCAAGCTAGGTGGCAGTATTGCATTAGCACAAACACCTTTGAGATCAGAAGATAGAAAATGGCTGCATTTCAAGTTCCCTTTTACGGTAAAATGCAGTTACTGTGATTTCTATCGATGGGAAAATCCTTTAACATTTATATTCACCATATATATCAGGGACAATACATATTAATTAACATGAATGTTATGTAAATGCACCAGATTTCTTCAAATGGCTGCATTTCAGCTCACATAAAAACAAATCTGACAGAAGAAACTCAGCATTACAAAAGACAGCATAGCATAGTGTTATAGGCATACACATGAGGCATAAAGCATACACAGTAAGCAAACATACCGTATACAGCATTTAAAGCAAATGACAAACAAGATAAAGTAGCACACAAGAAAAAACATCATAAGCAATTATGATGTTATATAGCATGTAAGACTCAAGGTGCTATTAAATATCTGACTTTCTAAAAATAGGATGTGATAGATTTCTAATAGTCGGCTGGCAAGTTCTCTTTATTTGTTTTATTGGGTCACCTCTACTAACAGCTGTGGTGTACCCACAGTACTTGAGCGTTTCTTCTCAAGTTCTCCTAAAATGGATGGAGTAAGCCTGGTAAACAGTATGAGTAGCAGTGTTCTATATTTCTGCTACTGTCAACAAATACCATGAAAAGACCAAAATGGCTCTGAGTACTTTGCAACTTCCCCTTCCCTGTTTGTTTCTTTAAGCTCCAAGCCCATTCATTCCTGCCATAGATGTAAATCTTTAAAAAGAGGCTGCAAAAATACATTTCAACATTTGCAACAACTGGTCACTCTTTTTAAACTATATATTTGGTGCTGCAGTGAAAATTAACAGCGGCTACTCAGTAAACATGGGAATGTATAAAAATAAAACTACAATGCCTATGCTCATTATAATGAAGAAACACCCAATGCAGCAATGTGGCTCAATAATGTTTTCAAGAGGTTTTCTAGCTCTGCGGCACAGAGGAATAAACTATATCATGCTTTAGATACACAGACAATACTTGTTAGTTGGATCAGTTCATTGATGTATTTGATCTTTTCATGGGATTTGTTAATAAGAAAAATACAGAATATCACTATACCTTTAAGTATTTAAAACTGAATCAGCATATTTCATGTTTTTCAGCTTCTGTAGTCAAACTGTAGTCAAAGTGTAATGAATATAAAAGTAGTTAATTAAATGTTACTGCATTCATAAATGTACTTTTCTGTTTTGTTTATTGAATTTAGTGTTATAATGCAGCTTCATTAAAGTGTCTGTATCAAATTGTAATGTAATATTTTTAAGGAATATTCACTCACTTGGATGCTCTGTAGATTGACCCTGCAGTTGGACACCATGTTGACAAAGTGATGTGCATTCTGCTCGTCTAAAAGGATATAGACAGCAACATTCCTCATGGCAGCACTGAGAATATCCGCCAAAATGTCAACATCAGTAAACATGTCCATCACTACAGCAATGACCTAAGAGGGTAAAAGACACAAACAGAACCGGTTTGAAAACAAAACTGTCAGGACAGTTTGATGTTGACAATTCAAAGTCAAGTTTGGCATGAAGTATCCATTTATAAAGAAGGTGAAAGGCCGACCTGCTGAGCATTCTTGATAAGTCTTCTGGCCTGCTCCTTGATACTCGGCATGTCGGGCTCTGGAGGGTTGACCAGAGTGGTGACCTCTGTGGGCCCAATGAAGGGATGCAGCTGAGGCCAGCCAAGGTCCAAACCTGGGACATCCAGGTCAGAGTGAATCGGCCAGTAAGTGTCTGAAGAGCCATCTCCCCCAGTCTCCAGAAAATGTTGTTCAGGGTGGTGGCTCTGCTGAGGGACCTGAAGAGAGCTCTGAATATACTGAATCTCAGGTGTACACAGGAAGTCCACCACATCATCTTTTTGGAGGAACTTGTAGTATCCTTCCAAATCCTCCTCAACCAGTGCGTCAATAGCTAAGCGGTACTCTTCCCGGTAGTGGGGAGGGAGGTAGTTGGGATCCAGGGGGTTATCCCCGGCAGATGAGCACTGAGAGCGACGTGCCATACTGTTGTCTATGGAGGGTAAGGGAAAAAGAAGACGTGATAAATTTATTGTATTTTAGTATGAATACTTTCCACACCACACATCTCTTTCAACTAGAGTGCTGAACGATAATTCAACTGTATTTCAAAATCAGATACTATTGTATTAATGTTACAATATTTAATCCAATCATCTATGTCAGCTCTACAGCTATTTTACCCTAGAAGCTTTAAGTCACTGGGTTCAGCTCATCCTGGTCATATCTGCAGAATCTGCAGACAAGAGATGGAGCCATAATCACAGGGACCCTTCGGTACAATACTATAGAAGACGAATCAAACATAGCAGAGGGGAAGATGGAATCTGACCACAGGATAGATGATTATGGGTGTGGCTCCTCCCTCTGACCAAAATCCCAAAAGTCTCCATTTGCAAGTTCAAGTAAAGCGACATATATGAGAAATACCGAAAGTAAACCCCAAGGTTCAAACAAAACACATAAGAACCTAAAAACGGAATAGATCACCGACTGAACAGTTTTTTGTAACCGATTTTTAAGTCCTGGGGGTCTTACCAAGAACTGTACAAACGTCTTTCCACTAGATGACATGTCAGAAACTTTAAAAAGAGTGAAGTACTGTAAGCACAGGTCCGCGTGCGCTGTCCATATGTTAAGATCCGGGTCCTAAACTCATTATTTATCTATATAATACAGTTATGGCCTAACGTTATTTGGAGAACTCACCTCACTAATATTCACGTCGTCAATCCTCTCGTCGGTTAAACTTTAAGCCAGTCATCTTGTCTTCTTCGCCGCGTTTTCCTCCGCAATTGCGTCGTGCGTCTAGTCCAGGTGGGACTTATCGAAAGAGTTGAGTTACATTGTTTTTCCCCCCTTCACCCAGCTAAACCAGTTTATTGTCATGCTCGAGGCATGTCGGCGAGAATATTTGAGACAGAGCCCTCAGAGGAAAACTGCAGTCGACAGAATTCGCCCCGCCTCGACTGGGGCTCCACAGTTTGTTCACTTCTGCTCTTCACAGCTCTGTGTCTGTGTCCATGCTTGTCCCGAGGCAGCTGAACTCTGCACATCTGTTATCTGCCCACTGCGGCTCCAGCTGAGTAACTGCTGCTACTATGAACTGCTTTATCGTTTTATATCAGGTAATGACCGGCCCATAAACTCACCTCTCATGTTCATTAATATTTAAAGCCTTTATCATTACTCAATCTTATATTATTCATCATTTCACCCGGACATTCTCACCTGTCTTTTACAGGTATAACCCAACTTTGTTGTGAAATATCAATGCTGTGACATTTCAATGAATTAAACTGAACTATCGAGCTACTGTCATACAAAGTGAGCAAAGATCAAGAGACCAAAGTGACCACAAATGTGCCACTTCCTAATGAGGCACCTTTTAAAGGGTTTTATAAGCCGTAACTAATGGCATTATAAATTATTAGCTAATGATTTACTCATGCTTTTTAGATCAGATTTAGATTCAGTTATTGGGCTTACATGGGACATATTCCTATATACCTTTTTGGTTAGTAAAATTACCTTAAAGAAATCTGCATACACAATGATCTAGGTGGTCAGTAAGGGCCCATTGCTGATTTTTGCAAATTAATTCAGCCCTGCTTCTAAACCTTTTGTAAATAGTGACTTATTGAACAGCATTTTATAAAAAGGGTGGCACCTAATTATATGCATTAACAAATCACACTTGAGGAATATGAATAGCAACATATAATCAAATCTAATTAGTTTAAGCTATAGGGTTTTCATTGGTAAATGTATACAACAGGCTACCTCTTAAACTCTTACATGGTCATTAAGTGAGTGACATCATAAGCCCCCTACACTATGTCCCCTTTACCTATACATCTATCTGTGCATGGGGGTATGGCTAGGCAAAAATGATAAGACCTGCATTATATTTTGTCTATTTTGATCTCAATAAAATGGCTAGAAGTGGCTAGGTAACAGAACAGTACCTACGATGGGAATGCTATCAGGCGGTCAGCCTCTAGTAAAGAGTGTAGTGTGTCATTTGTGTGGTATTAACTTAGATGCATGGATGGTAGAAATAAACGTCATCATGTGTTAACATCAAATTTCTTACTATGATGAGGATGTCAACAACAGAGGCAGTAATAACACATAATAAACAGCAGAGCATCACAAAGTTTCCAGGACAGAGCCTCAAAGCCTGGGGGAAAGGCTTTTACTGCCGACATGGTGCCAAAATTCATTCCTTCATGTCCTTTCATGGTTAATTAACAATTTCCTTGCACATTTACATTACTAGCGATATTACAGAGAGAGGCTGTGATATATCTTTACCTTGTGGGTTAGTGAGAGTGCTAATGTGGAAACCTAGCTTTGAAGTTAGAGGAAAGCCATTTAAGATCCCAAGATAGTACCTCATAGCTCATGTTTTGTCAAACCCTGAAAGGAGAGAGGTGGATAGACTTAATACAGTGTTTTTCCTTCAAGGGTTGCTCCACAGTCAGACCTAAAATAGCCTGGTCAGGATGAAATCTGATGTAACTAAAGTAAAGGAAGTGATGCAATGTAGCTGCTCAAGTGAAGACTTGAAGACAATCCCTTATTGTTCCCTCCAGGCACCACCCAAGACACACAGAGGAGAAGTTGGAATAGAAACATTAAAATGAATGCTCACTCGGATCATAGATAGTTGTTACACTACATACCATGAGCAGCATTCACCGCAGCACACTTCTAACCCCTGCGGCTCACAGAAAAATAGACATTTGGTGTTCTACCTTTTGGTTTTGTGACTGACAGCCTTGATTATGAAACATGAACTTGACCAAGCACTGACTCAGTGCTGGAACCCTACCCCTCCATTTAACCAGGAATGTGTGAGTCAAACATACAGAGATATGATTTATGCGATAACACAATGTCAAAATGAACCGTGCTTATTGTTGAAGGTGAACAAAAACGCAGTATCTCCTGTGGTAAACAAATATTGTAGTAGACAGCAGAGCCTTTTAGATTCAGCTGATAACTGTGTGTACATGGAGGCCTTGTAGAATAAGTCTGGTTTACTCAAAGTGTTACGAGATACCGTTCATGCCTGATATATACTCAGATTTATGACATTTTAGTGTAAACAGTCCATTTTTATTAAAGTATGGGCTTTTCCACATTATGCTGATCCTGTTCAATAATCAACATCTTACATACCAGTGTAGCTGTGATAGATGCACCTTGAGAGGCTTGGGTTTCAACAACAAATCCAGCGTGCCATGTATCAGACCCCGACAATGAGGCTCCCATGTGTGAACTGGAGAGAGGTCAGTATATAACACTTTGTTAATAAATATTAAGTACTCAGTACTTGGTTGTAGCTGGTTGTGTGAATAAAATCTTGAAACTTTGTATCATTTAAATTCAATTTATCAACACAGAAAATTAAACAGAAAGATAACTGTATAACTTCAAAGTAATAGCTGACCACAAAATGCTTTCATAATGAACATAATAGTATAACTTCAATTGTAGGGAGGGGTACGACAGGTGGTGGCAGGCATTTTTTAATGTGGGAACTCACATGTCTATGCCTTGGTTGGTCTTGAACTGCTCTAGTCTAAATCTACTATGTTCATACCTCTCTAATAGAACCATCTCTGTTTTCATAGCAAATGCATGTTCCTCTGTTGCCTACTTTAACTGTGGTGGTCCTGAAAGCTCTATCCTTGGCCCACTGCAAATATTGCATAGTTTGCCATGAAGATTTGTACACAGATTCATGGTCCCCACATGATGAATCCGATTGACTTCGGTGAGCTGCTTACTTTTCCACTAGTACCACCATGAGGTTGACACTGGTTTTGAGTGAAATATCTATTCAACTATCAGATGTTGAATAGATATTTCCCCTTAGGATGAATTTTAGGCCGATCCCTCAACTTTACATATAATCTGTCCTGTACTTTGGTTTATGACAAAATATCATCAAAACTAATGACATTCACATCAGCCTCAGTCTTACTTTGTGTTAGTGCTAATTACATACATATTATATTAGCATGCTAACATGCTACATTAAGATGGTGAAAAGGGAAAAAAATTTATAGGGGTTAGGATTACCTACCTTTTAAACTTCAGGATATTCGCATGGCTTTTGTAAACATGCTGATGTTAGCTTTTGGCCACTTGCATGGCTGTAGACACTTGTAATGTAATAATTTGTATTTGTGGTGAATAGATCTACTGAACAGTCCCTGTTAAAGTACTTTAGTTCTGCAGTGACAAAACATTTTTTTTTATTTACAAGGGAAAGTATGTGTTCATCTATTGTTCCAACTTGTGTCAGGGCTTTTGAGGCGCTGATAAGGAAAGAGTAGGAGGAGGAAGAAGAGGAAAAAGGAAGTGCAGCAGCTGTAGAATCCATTTCTGGATGCATCATTTGACACAGAGGCAGAGGAAGTCTTAGCAGTTCTCAAGGAGGTGAGATCAGGCTTGCCTACAGAGATGATGAAGGTGGAATTAAGAGAATGACGAATTAGCACACTTTCAAATGAGTGCTGCATTAAAGTTGGAGTGGACGGATGACTGTCTTGACACATAGTCCATAAATTCATAAACTACCTGTGATTCAGCTGCGATTCTGAAATTCTTGGATATAATTTAAAAACTAGAGGAGAACTAGAGGAGAAATTTTAAATTTATTTTACATTTGGGATTATTTTATATTTAGAATGAGTGAGAGACGACCCTTATCATTAGAGGAAAGACAGGCTCCTCTATATTTGTCACTTGGAGAGGCCATGACAAATTCCACAGATGACTGTATTCCCACAACATCTTGTGTCTCTTAGAGATACTGTACACCTTTCAGTCGCTGGGCTTGATGGCAGTGATCACTCTGCAGTTTTGTTAGAGGAGGCCAGAGATCGTCACCTCACTGGTCGAGAAAGGAACAGGCATAAACACACAGGTGAGACAAAAGCACAGCAGTAAAAACAACATGCTCTTGTCAGTGTGGAATGTATAGACACACAGCAGCATGAAGACGTGGAATGGTCACAGGTTGTGTTTGAGGGGCATGTGGATGGGCACCTCTTCTTTAACCTGTATCTAGAGGCCATGTAGGGGCGGTGCACACTTTGCTGCAACGGGATACTGACCTCAGTTCACACACTGAGTGTACTACTCAGCAGCAGGTGTTCATTTGTGTCTGCTTTGACTGCCATCTTGCTTGTTGACAGTGTTTGTGTGTTTAGAGGTGTATTTGTTCTGTGTATCTGTGGATTATGTGAATCAGGTCTCTATTTTCTCTATTTTTAAATCTCCTTCAGATGCATTTTGTCCTTCTGTCTATGCGCATACATGTATACGTGAAAGCTTGTGTGTACCTTTGCATTGTGGGAGCAATTACATTAGCTTGTATACTTGTATGTGCCTGTCATCACAAGTGGAAGATCGCAAGTCGCAACAGGTGTGGCAGTTCTTTAACATAGTCGTAACCTGAGCTTCAGTGGCTCCATCATTAGAATGAGAAAATGTGAGGACAGCCGTAGAAAATGCAGAGTGATGCCTTTAGTGACCTGAGAGATACACAACCAGTTCTGACCCCACCTAGACTCTTGTTGTTTGAAGCACTCCATGAGACAATGTTTAGTTTCATCCTTTCAAAGAGTAAATTTACATAGACTACAGGGAGAATAGCTGTCCAGGATTATGTCATGACTGTTGCAAAAGATGAAAAACAGGCAACAGGCAACCGTGATTTACATTTTTGCAGCGTTGTCATGCTTACATCAACTTGCCTGATTACTTTCCAGCTCTATTGTATTGTATCCTGTTGCACATCCTGCAGCTGCAGCACGTACTGGAACGTCCTGCATTGAGTCAAGGACACACATCCCTGGGCAGACATCCTATTCCCCCCAATATATCTTAGATGCAAAGACACAACAATGTTGTTTTCCCTCAGCCTAAAGGGAGCAGTGGAGCAACTTAAACGATAATAGGATCCGCCACACCAAAGTGAGCTAGCAAACATCTGTAATTAATGATATCATAATCAATATAGGAAAAAAGTGCTTGACATTAAAGCGATGTCACTGCATTATTTCCGGGTCAACCCTGTGGTTTAGCTGCAAAAGAAGCCTACATACAGTACCTGACACTTGCTTGTCAGTGCCAAGCGGACTTCCTTTCATACTTCCAGTGACCTTTCAGGTTGTACCGTTTACTTTTGTGGTTTATGTCCTGCCTGTGGTTAGATTGTTCGTGGCACTGAAGATGCATTGGCATAACAAGCTGCTGAACTACTAAACCGTGCCAATTTAGCTCTCATGGCATGTGGAGGCACTTTATGCTTCTTTGTATAATGCAATATACAGTAGATTACAAGGAAACACCCAGTTTGAGATGTCCTTGTTCAGATGCTGTCCTGGAATGTGGCAGAATTTAAGAGATCAAGAAGGATAACAGGTCAGAAGTATGATGTTACATGAGCGTGAACTCAGTGTGTTTCTCACCTCAAGCTTCAAACACAAACATCGTCATGTTCTAACGAAAGTTTAAATAACACTGTACTTTGTTCAGCTGCTGCTTTATTTGGCTGTAGATATCCTTTTCTTTTGGAGTTTTCTAACAAGGCTCTAACAAGTCGACACGAAAGACTCTATCCGAGGGTATTTGGACAGCGCCTTTAATTTTCACCCTCACAGTCTCAGTCCCTACAAACCGACCCAGGCTTACAATGTAGATAAAGAAGGGTGGGGGAATCAAATTAACTAAAATCTCTATGGTTTTCTGAAATACACACAACTAATTGTGTATATTCTTTTGTTTCCTTCTTAAATCCAACACGAATATTGAATTGAAACTGTTGGATTGAGTTTTAATTATAGACTGGTGGAAGTCAACTCAAATTTATTTCTCACAAGCTGTCAGCAGTTTATTAGTTTTCTTTATGAGGGTACTTGAGGATAGTATGTTCCTCTTTCAACTCTTATTTAGCCAGAACTAAGTTCAGGTTGGACTGCATTGAGATGCTCTGCCTGATCATGATATCCAAACAGCGCCACTCCCTGGACAGCTTACTCACAGCATTTTATTCTGTTGAGATCATCCGGCCTGAGGCCAGCAGCCTTGCAACATAATTTTGGCAGCTACTGTAAAAATCAGAGATGATAAGTATGGTGTTGATTTGTCTTTTTTTTAAAAAAACATCTCGTAAAATATCTCTGAGAACAGTTTTATCTTTGCAGATTCTGGATTTTGGACCACCACAGTTCTGCTGATAAAAAAAAAAATCCCCTTAAAAAGGCAATGGATCTGTGAGGAATGCAGACACATAAGTGGTCTGGCCAACTATGTGCACAGTTGAAGATTTCAGTGAATCACTTACAAGTGAATGTGCAGGGATGGCAAAGCCATGATCACCAAAACTGTGTTAACACAAATTTTTTATTATTTTTTAACAACACTGTATTTAGTATTAATTTTAACTTGCTCACGCGATAAATAGTAGTCAATGGAGATCCCGCCATCATGGGTTAAATACTCTGGTTGGAGTGAGCCAAATTAACATACAAAGGATTTAGTTGGAATGTTGTGACCATAGATTAATGGACGTGGACTTTGGACTTTTCAATGTCTTAATGGTAAAAACTCAATTCTTCAATAGCTTACTACTGAAAGAGACAATAAAACATTGATAACATCTGAACAAAGATCATTTTTTTCATTGCTTAACTTTTATAGGAGTTACACAACAATTCGCTGCCAACTTGCAAACATAGGATAAGTACTATTCTGTAATTGATTGTGACTTCTTACCTTTTTGCAGACCATGAACAATCTAGAGGAATGTGTGTTTTTTATTTTACCATAGGAGTTGGAGGCTTATTGTCATATTATACTGTTCGGTGTACACAGTAACATACATACTAAGAATATGTATAAGGAAGTTAACTTTTATCCTTTTTGTTTGAATGTGTAGTAGAATATAATGTGGACATCGATTTATTCATTATTAATCAATCGTTATGAGGCGCTGTATTTCGGAGCTACAACGTAGTTACAATATATTTACCAGAGAAGAAGACTTTCAACGAATGACGTCTTGCTGGTACTCCTACGACAGACGCAGGCCCCGCCCCCACTTTCTCCCCGCGCTGTGTCATCAAAGATTGTTTATACTGAAGAAGATGAATCACCTTGTCGTGAGAAATGAGTCGCTAAAACAAAACGTTTTATATGCCACAATACATTAGCCTACATAAAAACATAAACTTTGTGCGATTTCTGTTTGTAGTGGGTAGTGAAGCAATTCTCTACCAATCCTCAATAATGCCCATGCAGCAGATGTTGGGAAAGTGAATGACAGAAACAATGGCTTCCGTACTCTGATACTCCGAGTAAGTGAGACCTCTTTAGTTTCTCCTCTCTGGTCCCATGCACGCTTCGTTTCTTATGCCGTGCTACATTTTAGCCTAAATATACATACACCTCTTTATCCACGTGTATGTGTATTCACAGCTAATACTTGCTGTTTAACTACTCTGAAACTAGGTCAGCAGCGCTGTGAACATGGCGGGAGTTATCCGGAGGCTCGACGAGACTGTTGTCAACCGGATAGCTGCGGGAGAAGTTATCCAGCGTCCTGCCAATGCCGTCAAAGAAATGATTGAAAACTGGTAACTGACTTGCCACATGATAATCAATTCTGATTAAGTTAGCTAATGTTACATATTCGACTATTGGCTTAAATAACCAGCATTGAAACCAATGAAAGTGACAACATATGGCAGGAACCACCATTGTTTACATCACATTTGTGTCAAAGCCGCTTAACCACACCTGTAGCATAGTAACAGTCCAGTGACACTTCAAGATGACCGGAAGTCATCTTAAAATGTAATTTTGCTGTACAATAACTACAAATTGTGCTTTACAATGTCACAGTTTAGATGCCAAGTCCACCAACATCCAGGTGACAGTGAAAGACGGCGGACTGAAGCTCCTTCAGATTCAGGACAACGGCACTGGCATCAGGGTGGGTGACGTGACACGGGCGTCCACATGAGGGGAGCAGAGGTCAAGAACGTGGCTGCAAACATGTATTCAAATGGAGTATGGCCTCTCACCTTGTCTGATTGTTTATCATCTGACAAAAGGATTACACTCACCCAGCATTTTATTAGGAACACCTGTACACCTTCTTATTCATGCAATTATCCAATCAGCCAATCACGTGACAGCAGTGCAGCATAATGCAGATACAGGGCAGGAGCTTTAGTTGATGTTCACATCAAACATAAGGAGGGTAAAGTATGATCTCAGTGACTTTGACAGTTGCGCGATTGTTGGTGCCGGATGGGCTGGTTTGAGTATTTCAGATGAAACTGCTCTTCTCCTGAGATTTTCACACAGTCAAATACAAAAACAAAAAAGCTATAATAACTCAGATGACCACTCTCAACAACTGTGGTCTGCTGTTGTAGCCCATCTGCCTCAAGATTCTGGATAGGTGAAAATTGGAAAAACAAAATAGCCTGGTCTGATGAATCTGGATTTCTGCTGAGGCAGCAAATGGTAAGATCAGAATTTCGCATCAACAGCATGAATCCATGGATCCAAACTGCCTTGTATCAACAGTCCAAGCTGATAGTGGTGGTGTAATGGTGTGGGGAATGTTTTCTTGGCGCACTTGAGTCCTTAATACCAATCAACCATGGTTTGAATGCCACAGTCTATCTGAGTATTGTGCATCCCATTGTGCATTCCTTTATGGCCACAATTAACCATCTTTTAATGGCTGCTTCTAGCGTGATAATGCACCATGTCACAAAACAAAAGTTGTCTCAAACTGGTTTCATGAAAATGACATTGAGTTCAGTGTACTTAAATGACCTCCCCAGCACCAGATGTGAATCCAGTGAAGCACCTTTGGGATGTGGTAGAACTTGAGATTAGCAGCTTGAAACATGACGTGATGCAGTCATGTCAACATGGACCAGAATCTTAAAGGAATGTGTCCAACGTCTTGTGTAATCCATGCCACAAAGAGCTGAGGCTGTTTTGAGAGCAAAAGGAAGCCTTACCCAGTATTAGTATGGTGTTCCTAATAAAGTGCCTGTTCAGTGTAAAGCTGTCAGTTCATACTAAACCAGTTGATTCCTGACATAGCTTTCTTTCACTGATGCAGAAAGAAGATATGGAAATTGTTTGTGAGCGTTTTACCACCAGCAAACTCCAGACTTTTGAGGACCTCTCAGCCATTGCAACCTATGGATTTAGAGGAGAGGTGAGCCGCACTGCTAGCTTTGAGCCTATCAGCCTTTTGGGTATTAAACCCTGCCATACATTTTGTTGTCCATCACATTTGTTGACTCTTCTTGGTTGCAGGCCCTTGCTAGTGTAAGCCACGTTGCACATGTGACCATAACGACCAAGACAGCTGATGCTAAATGCGCCTACAGGTATGAAGACATTTTAAATCACGGTTCACTCATCTGCTTTCTTGCCTCTTTGAAGATAACATGTATAAAGATAGTGGATCTCTTCTATTTTATCATGCAGAGCCAGCTACAGCGATAGCAAGCTGAAAGGTCCCCCTAAACCATGTGCTGGCAACCAGGGAACACAGATTCTTGTGAGTCCATTGAACACAACACCTCTTACAGATTGAAGTTCATAGATTCTCAGAGACCTCCAATAGTTAGCTTTCCTCGTCTGCAGGTGGAGGACCTCTTCTATAATGTGTCCACCAGGAGGAAAGCTTTAAAGAGCCCCAGTGACGAGTACTCCAGGATTGTAGAAGTGGTCAGCAGGTCTGGGCTTCATCCTTTGTGTGTCGTAATTCCTGCTTTTGTTGGTGAATGTCATAGTGTTTGGATTTTTTTTCTGTATTTAATGTTACCATGCTGTTTTGAAGGTACGCCATACACAATTCAGGAAAAAGTTTCTCTGTCAAAAAGGTGAGATGTCCTCTTTTTTTTCTTTGATTGATCAGATTAAACTAAAAAAATATATATAAAAAAAAGTTCTTTGTTAAAAGGCACTATTATTAATGGTCTGTTTTTACAACTCTTCTTTTCCTTTTCCAGCAAGGAGAGACTGTGGCAGACGTGAGGACTCTACCCAACGCGAGTGTAGTGGATAACATTCGAGCAGTGTTTGGCAATGCAGTCAGCAGGTATTAATCAACTGAGAAAGAAAGAAAGATCTGCTTTGATGCTCTCTGCAGTTATGCGATCTCTTATCATCTTAACACTGACTGCATGACTGACTCTGCGCTATGTTCCCAGGGAGCTGATCGAAGTTGGCTGTGAGGATCAGAAGCTTGCTTATAAGATGAAAGGCTACATTTCAAATGCAAACTACTCAGTCAAGAAATGCATCCTGGTCCTCTTCATCAACCGTACGTATTCTGGAAAAGTTACTGGAAATCTAGCTCACCGGTGAAGATAAGTTAATCTTGTTAGCCCTTTTGTTAAATGGAGATTGTGATGTGTGACGTCTCAGATCGTCTGGTGGAGTCGAGCGCTTTGAAGAAAGCGATCGAGACAGTTTACGCTGCATACCTTCCCAAGAACACACACCCTTTTCTTTACCTCAGGTAACTAAATGTGCATTTGTTTTCTAGAATGGATTCTGTCATGGTTGAATTCATTTTATATTCACTGATGCTGTCTGATCACCGCAGCTTAGAGATCGCCTCGCAGAATGTAGACGTGAACGTTCACCCCACAAAACATGAGGTGCATTTCTTGCATGAAGACAGTGTCATCGAGAGTGTTCAGAAGCACATCGAGAGCAAACTGCTGGGCTCCAACTCCTCACGCACGTATTTCACCCAAGTACGATATGACTTAATCACTGTTTCTGTAAATTCGCACCGGCACTGTTACAACAGTAATTGATAAGCTGTCCATGTTTTCACATCCACATTTTCTTTTTTTTGCCAAACATCCATTCCTCCCAGATTTGTTTTGTGTTTTTTTTTTTTTTTTTCTTTTTCCTTGAAGATACAAAAACTTCCGGGTGTAATAGTGTATTAGGACACATACTCTGTGTGTTTGTGCAGACGTTGCTGCCAGGGCTCTCAGTCTCAGGTGGCACTGAGGTCAAGTCCTCCAGTGCCACAGCAGATTCTACTGAGAGAGTCTACGCACATCAGATGGTGAGGACCGACTGTCGCACTCAGAAGCTGGACGCCTTCCTCCAGCCGAAAGAGAAGCCGCCGCCTGACCCCGAACCAGCTGGTCCCAGCAGGAAAGAGGCTGAGACCAAAACCGCCCAACCCGACAGCGTAGAGATGGTTGAGACTGCTGATGCTGATATGCTGGAGGCCTTGGCTCAGCAGGAGGCAGAGATGCCAGAAGGCGAGGAAGAAAATGGCATCAGTGCTTTTGATGTTCCAAGGTGATTAACTTCTTTCATAACTGGATCATTCATCAGTTTGGGCGGGTCAGTATTCAGCAGAGGATTAAACACTCAGTCAGAGCCAACATGAGTAATTCAGATGTGATTTTTTTTTTTTTTTTTTTTTTTTTTTTTTTGCAAGCCAGATCAGGACAGTTCTTGATAGATGATTGATCCCATTGCGTGAGGCTTCAGTCTGAATAGCGGCAAATGAGTTGAGTAAGAGAGCAGGAAGAGTAATGCAAACGTAAAATGAATCATCCCTCTCTGGCTCAATCAGTAACAGATATCAGCTTGTTTACCTGCTACTGACCTGAATTTTCAGGTTGACAGATGGTAGGTGCATGTGTTGACTGGTTTTTTAAGCTCCACCATATAATTGTCATTGTCATTATTATTATTATTATTATTATTATTGTTATTATTATTATTAGTAGTAGTAGTAGGATTATGAGTATCGTTATTATCTTTTTGAAAGGTGTTACTTACAGTGATGAACCCACATAGTATTATCTCTCTCTACAGCTCTGGAGGTTTTTTTTTCCTCTTTAAGCACATTGTTTTGTTTTACAGCAAAAACATTTCCTCTAAGGTTTGGTCTCAGTGCTCTCAGTAATCCAGTTTTCTGCAAAAAAGTGTGGATAAATCCAGAGTACACCCCCTGCCCAGCACAAAAGAGCAGAGAGGCAACATTAGGGACCAGCAGGTGAAGAAAAGTCAAATATTCAGCAGCTTAAGACCCAGATATTTTCTTCAGTAGTTGGTAGAAACCTAAAGGAGAGGGTAATTATTAACAACTCTAAATGAATGCTGATGTTGCTCTGTGTCTGCTGGATGTGTACATTGGTAATTTCTTGCTAACTAAGTCATTACAACTTAGAAGATGACCTCATGCCAAGGTTATAATCATCAAAAAGTGGTTTCCCACTGCCCCCATGTGGCCAAAAAAGTAATTAATGCAGTGTAATCTCTGATGAAAATGTGTAAACATCATCACTGCCTGTTAAGTCTTAAATGTGTCCCATTGAGTTATTGTCTTGAGAATACAAGTGTCTGTAAACATGCAGAGTGTGCTGTATCCAGATGGTGACAGCTGTGTGTGTGTTATTGTGAGCCAGGAAGCGTTCGAGGAAAGAACAGCAGGAGGAAAAAGAAGAAGAGGAGGACCTGACGGCTGCAGACGTGCCCAAGAGACGATTCATAAAACTGACCAGCATCAAAGAGCTGAGAGCTGAGATCACTGAGAATTCACACAAAGGTAAACAAAACATGATATCGTCTTCTATTCCAGCTAAACAATTCAAATTAGATCAAATGTTACTTTTCGACACAATTTTGCTCTTTTCAGTTTGTATATATTTTCTTCAGGTCTTCAAGAAATGCTGCAGAACCACTCGTTTGTTGGCTGCGTCAATCCCCAGTGGACTCTGATTCAACATCACACCAAACTGTATCTGCTCAACACCACCAAACTCAGGTCAGAGTCAGGACACACATGGCTCATTTCCTGTGTTTTTAGCCTGCTGCTTTATGTCTCATTTCCTTCTTTTGGTTCCAGCCAGGAGCTTTTTTACCAAATACTGACTTACGACTTTGGGAACTTCGGTGTACTGAGGCTATCTGTGAGTAAAGTCTAGATTGTGAGTGAGTAGAAGATATTGTGCAGCATGTGTGATTTTAATGATTGTGTGCATTCAGACTCCAGCTCCGCTCTATGATCTGGCCATGTTGGCTCTGGAATGCGAGGAGAGTGGCTGGACAGAAGAGGACGGACCCAAAGAAGGCCTGGCTCAGTACATAGTTGACTTCTTGAAGAAGAAAGCCGAGATGCTAGAGGACTACTTCTCCATGGAGATAGACCAGGTCAGGCTCTGGGTTTATTTCTGCGCTGACCCTACATGCTGCCCAAGTTTGCCTGCTACTTCACAATAGGCCATGTTGTAAAATTGAGCCTCATTCATTGCAGGAAGGAAACTTAACAGGACTGCCACTGCTGCTCGACAAGTACACTCCTATCATGGAAGGTCTCCCCATGTTCATCCTGCGCCTGGCCACTGAGGTGAAGTCCTTGTTAGTCTCTCTTCATTTATGACAACACTCTGGAAACACAAACTGTATCTGAAGACTTTTGCTCGGTGGTGTTGTGCAGGTGAACTGGGACAACGAGAAGGAGTGCTTCAGAGACTTCAGTAAGGAGTGCAGCATGTTCTACTCCATCAGGAAGCAGTACATCCTGGAGGCTGAGCCGGGAGAGGAGCAGGTGTCATTGTTGACCGCATTTTTCTACCATTCCTTACACGATACATGAATGACAAAAAAAAAATCAAAAAAACTTAATAAACAACTGTGATGTGTTTTGGAATATTTGTTTCAGGGTGGTGAGTCGAACTCGTGGCGTTGGAAAGTGGAGCACATCATCTTCAAAGCTTTCCGAACCCTCTTCAGTCCTCCCAAGAACTTCAGTGAGGACGGCACAGTGCTGCAGATCGCCAACTTGCCTGATCTCTATAAAGTGTTTGAGAGGTGCTGAATCTGATGATCAAATGTGACTTAAAAAAAAAAAAAAAAAAATCAACCCTACATGCTGCTCTTTGTATACTTGATGTAACAGTTGTGCTGTAAATAAATTCTTCGTATGAAACAAAACTTCAGATGTTTATTTTTATGTGTGGAAAAACCATATACCACGATTTATAAAAGGGTCCGCTCTCTCACAGGAAACCGTTGTGCTGAATGGCCTATTTAAAAGGGCCAAGCCTTCACATGGTTCTCTAAAAGTAAGACTTGGGACATGCAGCCAGGAAAAATAGAACTGAGTCATGAGTCCCATAACGATACCTAAAATGTGCCAGCACACAAGCTTAATTTATTACTTCTACATCTCCCCTGTCACTCAGAGATGTGTGCAGTAAGGAGGGATCAGTGTGAGGTAAAGTAAAACCTCCACTACCAAATACTTCATGGACAATTACAGGTTTACATCAACTGTATTTGAGTATGGAAAGTTGAGTGAGAGATGGAAAACCTTTGTAGAAGAAATGTACCTAACTGTGCCTCTGTCTTTATTCCAGTCACAATAACTAATCTGGAAGCCGGAGTCGAGAATAAAAAAAGAACATTTCAAATAGAAAAAAAAATGACCTTGTCCTTTCCTACTGTGATTCAAAACTGCAACAAAAGTGAGATTAAATATTCTGAAATATCACTGGCTATTGGTATCAGAAATCCACATCCACACCTCACGTTTTGATGATGCAGATTCGAAAAAGTAGAAAATAGCCAAACTACGTCATGAAAAAGCAAAGAAAAGATTCAGATTGTATGCACTGTTCTGTAAATTACACATTTATTGTCAAGAAATCTTTTAAATATTTGAAAAATTTCAATGAAACCGCAGCAGACACAATTGGTTCTATATATTTTCAAATAATGACTGCACCTTTTCTTAAATACATCATCCTGTACCTGTTAAAACGATTATTGTTTCATTGAGCGGTGCAGACCCCCGGTCTAGTGTGAAAAGGCACTTCACTGTGTGAGGGGAAGCAGAGAAGGTGCAGGGCCAGAGCAGCCGTGAGGGATGAATAGTTTAAAAGCTTCATTATACTCATTCATGCAACTTATCAAAAAAAAAAAAAAAAAAAAAAAAAGGATAATAAACAAAACAAAGTACAGCCAAGCACCCAGTCAGAGAGAAATAAAATCTCGTGGATAACATGATGTAGTACGAAGTTCTGAAAAATTAAGTAGTGACTAGAGAAATTTCTTCAGATGTATCTCCCAGCAACTTTGTAGTTTTATTAGTTAAGTTTCTGAGTCATTCCTCTGAAAACACTGGCAGCTTGCCAGAGAACACCAACACTTCCGGGTTTCAAAAAAACCAAAAAAAAACCAGACACAGTTCAGTTTTTTGCCTGTGCTACAAGTTTGTTTTTTTAAGTGTTTTTGGTTAGCTACAAATCTTAAAGTGTTACAGCTGAAAATGGAAATGTGCTCCAGACGCAATATGGCAGTCAGAGGTCTGAGGTGCGAGTTTAAGGGCTTCTGTGGTGACGCTGCTTTGCCTCACTGCTGTGACAGAAGGGCGTTCCTGTTGGCCTTCATCTTCTCAAGGCGCTTTACTAGGTGGTTGTTGGTCATCTCCATCTCCTCTATCTTATCTAGAGCTGTGCGCAGCTGTGGGGGGAGCAGAGGAGAGACGTTACATTCAGCCCGCTGATGTTTCTCGCTAAAAAACGCCAGCTAGCCGGTGTCTTTACCTCTCTTTGAAGTTTCCGTTTTTCTGCTTTAAGTTCGTCTTCTACTTTCTCCGAGTTATCTGCTGCTGCCTTGTACCTGGACACTTGCCCTTCAAGTCTGTTAATCTGAAAAACAGACAAACAGACAAAGTTTACAACTGGTGATTTACGGCTCTAAAACCTACAACTTTTTGGTATTTCTGTATATCATGTTTCTATAATTTAATTTGAACTATTATTTGTATGACATTTCTTTTTCACTCACATTTTGTTCCATTGTACCCATTTCCTGTTCTGCCTTAGAAATCTTGAATTTGTATTCACTAATCTGTCTGTTGGCATCTCCTACAGAGAAAACAGAAAGCAGCAAGTTTGAAAATACAACAATGTTCAAATGGTCATTTCATGTATTTTAATGTGTGCACAAATATAAGGCCAACTTACTCTGCATCTCAATAAAGTGCAGGTCTGTACCATTCTCCATCCTCTCCCCGTCTGTGTACGCACTGTCCACCTTCGAGTGTTTCTGTCTCTCATCCTCCAGCTGATTCTTCAACTTCCTGATCTGAGACAACAGTTCATCCTTCTCCTCTGCCAACTTCCGTAGCCTGACATCTACACGACAGCAGAAAAATACCTTTAACTGATGCAATTCACTTTAACAAGCAAAATCAATGTGTAACAATTACATTTGCTGCTTAGACAAACATGTTAGAATACAGGATCACTGAAATGTGAAAAAAGAAGAGTTGTGTTCTTCTTGTTACAGGCTCTGGTACATGCAAATACACGCCTCATCAGATCCCTATATTTAGTATTCATCAATCTCATCCTCTGACTCACCCAGTGGGCCCTCTCCTGCAGACTCCAGCACCTGGGCAGCCTCCTGGGAGACCACAGTGATCCCTGAGGACAGAGGCTCGTGGTTGACATCTCCATTTGGTGTGCCGTCTGGGATGATGACCAGCCCATGTTGCTGTGGTAAAAATGCTAATTACACACATGTATTTATGCACTATGTAGCTTAACACTTGACCTAACTTTGCATTAATGAAAACTTGAAGGCACAAACTACATACCACGTGTCCTGCAGTGAAGCAGGATTTGTCAGGATTTGCCTGATCAAAATAATGAGGACTTCTAATGAAATCCTGGCTGTGTTCAGACAGGTTTGTCTCACACGTTTATCAGTAAACCATGTGCTATAATATTGCTGCACACTGCTTCCTTTAACCTTTGGCTGTCTACAAAGATAAAAATAGTTTTTTTTTTATCTGTCTAACAGTCATGTCCACAGCAGCTGTTTGATATTTCAGCAGTATGTTCTATGTGGGTTTTTTTTTTTTTACCATGTGTATGCATAATAACAGATGTTGACAGTTGTATGTTTGCCGCTCCGGGAAGTTACTGTAGAGACATTACATGCATACAGCCTATAAATAACAATTCCATCAGTAATTTGATGTAGTGCACATGCACCAAGAAATACCAAGAAAATAAGGTGGAAAGAAAAACAGGAAGAAGTAAAACGTACAGCACAGCAGCAGGTTTGATCGCATTAAATGGCTTCCAACCAAAAGGAAAAGTATAAAAAGTAGTTCTGTGGCCAAAAAGTCATTCCTCTAACCTTGTTATTTTTCTCCTGGGACTTAGTGGACCTACCTCTCCTGCTTTGGCCTTCTCCTTGATGTCAGCAAGCTCATCTCTGAGCTCATCTCTCTCATTCCTAATGCAATCAAAGTACTCTTTCTGCCTCTCTAGGGCCTGGCCACACAGACGAGAGAAGACAAGAGAGAGAGAGGAGAAGAGGCAGAGGAGAAGTTGGATAGACTCTGGACAGACATGCAACACCACATGCCACAGCAAGACATGTTCCATGCACAAGACGTGCACTGTGCATTTGAAGCCAATGAAAAGGATGTAGAAACAGATAGTAAACCAAGAGATGAGGACAAGGTGACATGCTAACAGGAAATTTACTGGGAAAAGTTAAGAGGAGAGGTAGAGCACAGGGGCTGATAAGTCTGTAAGGAGGGAGATGATTTCTTCTGATTTTGCAATTTGTGAAAAGCTACATATTAGTACGATGCTTTCATCATTAAGAATCTGACTTAACTAGCCACTAGTTAACTGATCCACAGGTGGAACATGCATGTCATGCTAGAGTTCACGGATTACACTTCTTAAGTTTACATAACAATCCTCAAAAAAAAATTGTATTTTGCAGGATGTGCACTTCAAGCTTTAACACAGTGCCAGTGCACTTGCATTGTTAGCAGGATCCAAACTGAAAACGCTGTTATTTCGACATGCAAAAATCCAAACTGTGAATGTGGATGGGTCCGGGTATTGCTAATGCCTAAGAGTCTCCAACATGCAGAGACAGCATGAGAGGCAAAAGAGCTGGATGTACACTGTGTCTAAATGCTGAAAAGCACAACAATCTATTGCCTCTCATATTCCGTCAGAGCATCCGCGTGGGACCTCCTACCCCAATCTTTTTGTCCTTCCAGTTTATCGTTTCCTGCAGGTCAAACACCTCTCTGGTGAGGGCATCTAACTTAGTCTGCATTCGCTGGCTCTCCTGGAGCGGTGTTAAGCAGTCACAAGATGACACAGTACAAGATAAGAACAGAATAGGAAAAATTGAATGGAAAAAAAGACAAAAGAAGAGAAAATGCACATAAATACATAGATACAAAAATGACAGGTACAAACGGGGTGAGAAGAGACTAAATTGAGGAGATGATGCTGAGAGAGGAATGAACGATAGTGTTCAGAGTCAGACAGGACAATGAAACAGCTAAATGTCAGAAGAGACAGAGCAATAGACTGGGAGAGGACTTAGAGGCAGGCCAGTGCCAATCAATCCTTATCAAAGTTCCTGCAGAACAGTCTCCACTGCAGCCAAGACATTGGCATCAACATCTTTCAAGTTGTTGACAGAATAGGAGTCTGGTGTGGTTCTTACTTCTATAAGCTCATCTCTCTGGCGGATTCCCTCTTTCAGTTCTTCTTGTTTATGCTGCAGGACTGTACATGTGTGCTTTTGTCTTTCTAGTTCCTGAAACCACAGAGAGGACATTTTAGCCACAGCCTTTACAGATAAATACTTTTTAACTTAACCAAACATGAAATTGATTTCTGTCACGTTATTTAACATGACTGATATTTCACCTTTGACTTATCTTCCAGCTCCCTCCTCATCTCTGACATTTGTTCCTCCATCTCCTCTATGACGTCCTTTAGTGTGTCCACTTGATAGATGAGGTTGGCTTTGTCGTTATCCAGCTGTGCATTCGATACCATGGCTTTCTTATACTTCTCCTCCACTTCTGCAAGTGACTCCTGATGCGGGTAGAAGCATGTTAATAAACAGAGCAAACCAATTTAAAGCATGGCTCACCTACATGCATCAGGTGGGCTCGCTGGTATAAAAAAAGAACTTGTTTTTGTAACACATTTAACACACCAAACATGCTACAAACTTCTTGTCTTGTTTATAAATGTAAGATTAAGTAATGGCATAATTCTGTACCACCTGTTGTGGTATTTTTCCATTTCAAAACAGGTTATTTGGGACTAATATGTGATGTGTGATAAGTGGTGACATTGTACAAAGAATAATTAGAATGCGTTGAATCACTTTCAGGAGTGAAACGCAACAGTGTGAAAAGGGGATCTGAAAGAGAGAACTACAAGTGAATCAGGAAACAAGATGATGAAAAGTCATCTAGCTAAATTCATCAGTTGTATGGAACTCTACAAGGAACAAGCCAGGAGTCAGCTTTGTTAGTAAACTACTCTTTATCGATAAAATATAGTGTCCTTTCTAAGAGAACAGGAAGCTGTTGAAGGTGACTGGAGGAGTCAAATCAGAGGGCCCTCCAACACTGAGGCAACAACAGCCTGGGTGCAAGAGGAGCCTCATAATTGAAAGCACTGCTGTTATCTGTCAGCAGGTGGAGCTTGTTACTCTCCTTCTTACATCCCTGAACAT
Source organism: Seriola lalandi dorsalis (assembly GCF_002814215.2). NCBI lineage: Eukaryota > Metazoa > Chordata > Actinopteri > Carangiformes > Carangidae > Seriola > Seriola lalandi. The sequence goes on from NW_019525023.1 coordinate 1,965,790, forward strand.
AGCTGAAATGTTGGAGTGTCACTCACGACCAGTGAGTGGGATCAAAACAGGAAGTGAGGGAAGATCATGCAAAAGAAAGGGGCATTACGCAATTCAAACTGGGAGCACGCAAAGACATGGCTGTGGTGTTAGGAGCTACAGGAGGGGGGCACAGTGGGGTATGAGTGGGGAGGCAGGGGGGTTAGTGACGCCATACTGCTCCCAGAGGACAAGAGAAGGCATGCTGTGAGCTCAAGCCCCTCTACCTTCAGCTCTTTAAGCCCTTGCATGTACCGCCCTTCTACATCCTGAATCTGGTCCTTTAGTTCATAGATATCCTGTAGGGCAGATGGAAGGAATGGTTGGGGTGAACTGGGGCATCAGAGAGGGTGGGGAGCATCAAGGAGAGATAACAAAGCACCCGTGCTACCATCTCAAAGACAGTGTAGCTGGCATACAACATGACCACCCAGATAAAAGGAACAGCTACGCAGGACACATGTCAAATCCAGACCTCCCGTGCATACTTAAAAGAAAAACGGTTAAAGCAGACACTTAGAACAGCAGGGAGGGAACAACAGAGGCAATGCTGTGGGAGGTTCATATGCAGAAGGAACAGATGTTTTTACATAAATGGCTCAAACATAGAGCATATGGATTTCAGCACTATGAGAATGTGACGATGACCAACAGAGTGTAAAACAAGTACAATTTCTCTACATAAAATTAATTCATTTGCATTTCTAACCATTTTTATTCGGGCACATGTACAGAAAAGTCGACACCAAGTATGTTGTACACCTTACCCTAAGTTCACTCAGACTGGTGTCAGGGTCATAGACGCTACCGGTGTCTGCGCTGCCCCGCCGTGACGAGGTGCCACCCAGCGATGCCAGGGTGGCTGCTGAGAGGCCTGGGGTGGCACAGCGGGAAGATGGCTGCGAACGGAATGTGCAACAGAAGTCACAGTCGGAAAAACACGAAAACAGCACAGCACGGCAAAATACAACACAACCCCGACATGTTATCCAACACCATCCTCTGATCTTGCGGGCATGTCAAGTGATTCTGTCATATTGAAATCCTCCTGAGGGAGACATTGTCACAGTCATGTGCTGAAAGGGGATTTTTATAAACTTGACAAACTAGCAGGCGTTGTGTACAAAAGCCATCTTATGCTTCTCTGTTGTGTTGCCATGGTTACACTGTAACTACCTACTGTATTAATTCATAGGTCTCTGTAGGATTGTACCTGTTGACCTCTGGTGTCTAGTTACATTCTTTAGCAAATCTACCTCAGTGGTCCCGATATGTAGCTACTAAGATTTGAAATGAGGGCACCAAATCTGATGCTTGTTGAAGGTATTGAATGAATACAAAATAATAGCGCACTCACCCGACTGTAATCTGAATACTGTTTGTCACATTTTTCATCCAGCTGAAACAGAAAAAAAAATGTGCTGCAGAATTAATTGCACACCATTTTCAGAAACATGCGTCCTGTGTGGTCATGCTTTGAGCTGTGTCCTTTATCTGTAAATCAGGGAGTTAGTCCTGGAGCTAATGTGAGTCGGGGATAAGTGCTGCATGTTCACAGATCACACGGAGTTGACAACCAGACAAGCAAATTAAACAGTGAATGAATCACACCACTCCATTAAAGAAGATATGGTTACTCAGTCCATGCTGCTTCACAGTGGAGTCACATCCACTTCAGCTACCCTTATATCAGTCTACTCATTTATATAGCTTATGAACAAAAAACACAGGATGTGGGATAAGTTTTCAAAACCAAAACTTATTTTTAAATCATGCATCAGTTATAAAATAATTCATCCGTCATTGGTGCTGCACTGCATTTCCAAGCGCCCACTGTCGTGAGCTCAGTTTAGCCACTTACAGCGTCCAGATCTGGAATGCTCAAATCATCGAGGTCAGAAACAATACTGCCCCTTCGGTTGGAGCGGCTGAAATAATCAGCAGCCGACTCGCTAATGTCTGAGAAGTCAGACGACTGCTTACAGCACACACAGGATGAAGATGAAAGGCAGAGGAATAAATAATTACATGGGCCACAGAGTAAAAATCATCAGAGAGGAAAAGGACAGAAGAAAAACAATGACACATACATCCAGAGGAGATCACTCGTCATAGTCAAGGCATTTAAAATCTATGATAGGTATGACGCTGATACTCTCACACAGTATAAAAATAGAAACAGTTGAAAAGAAGCTTTGATTACGGGATCATCAACTACTGTGAGCATCACTCTAGATTTTCTACAGCATGGTCCCTACAGCTCACCACACTGTCCCTGCGGCTTCTGCTGGAGCGCTCCTGGGACACGCTGCTGACAGTGTCGTCATCTGAGGAAGACTGAGAGGAATACGCACACATACAAACACACACGCACAAACACGCACATGATGAGAAGCCAAAGTAAAGTAGAGGATGGCTGCATGCCCAAGACTTTTTCTGACACACACGACTTGTTCAAATAGCAATCTGTAGACATCCAGTAGCAGTCCTTGTATTCAACAGATTATTGGATTACACTAAAGACTGTAAATCTATAAGTAATGCCAACTCATGCAATTTGGATAATTTGGATAACACCAACTGGAAGTAAGTCAGAATAGAGAACCTTGCTACAACATCTTAGCTTACACAGCACTGCAGAAGAAAATTCTTAGTTCACACATTTCAGTGTCAATCAAGGATGTGGTTCTCTAAAGCAAGCTGTAGGCAGTTTGGTATGAGTGGTCAACACTGTCCATAGATGGGAGGGAGGTCTGGTGCTGAGAGGGGGCTAAGGGGAGCCTGTTAGCAGTCGGTGTCTGCATGTGGTGTTAGCTGACATCAAGCAGGGTGGCGGTGGTTATAAGGTGCTCACCACAGGGCTGCTGCGAGTGGAGCTGGCTCCAGAGGAGTACCAGCTGTATTCAGAGGGCTGTGGATGGGAGGAGGAGGACAGGACAGGGGATCAACATGAAGACAGATGTTAGGCCACAGGCGCAACAGTACTCAGCTGCGGCCGTGACACTGCTGAAATACTGTTTGACAAACATTCAGAAGACTTACAGCTCTTGAACTGTAGCCCGAGCCGTAAAGACCAGTGTCGTCATAAATGGAGGCCTGGGGGCACACGTGGGAGACAATGCCAGACTCAGCAAAACACGAGAGGGAGAATAAATCTTTGACGTGCAAGCTAAGTAGGTTGAGTAGAAAGACTTTCTCTGTGCCATGCAATAAATAGACAGACTCTGTATTTCCAGCATCAATTTCGTTTCAGTGTCGTACAACAAAAGCCCTGGCTTCGCACAAACTACTGCCTTATCTAAGTGAAGCACAAATCTCTGGCCACCACCAAGTGCTCAGGTTGTCCAGGAGCTAAATATAAGTGGCTGGGCATCCTGTCAGATGCATGTGGCCACAAGAGAGGGTGGGGAGGTTTACTTCTGAAGGTAACTAAAGGCATGCAGAGAGATGCTGGCCACCCAGTGAACAGAAACTGACCGTGCTGTAGCTGCGGGCCAGCCCCGTGCCAGAGGTGGAGGACAAGGAAGTGCTGGCCTGTCGGAGAGGAGGGGAGGGGAGCAGGGAGGGGGTCAGTTTAGAGGACAGAGGAGGGCTGTAGCGGGAATGTGAAGTGCAGAGAGACAAGAGGGCTGCTGAAAGTGGAAACAGGATGAATGTTTTGCTGACGCTGTAGCATTAAGGGCCTTCAGCTGAAAGTGTTGAGTGGAGGAGTCAGGTGAGGTGACTGTTTTAAAACTGGTAGAGCACCGCCTTTGTCAGTCAGCAATTTACGTGAATTCAAATGATCCTAAGAACTTCTTTAGAGTGGATAGATATCTCAATAAAAAAGTCAAGCTTTGGCTTTCTACAACATAACTAGGAAACATTATGTACAATTGGAATGTTTATCTCTTTGCTTCGATGCTTGAATGACAAGAAACAAAAAAAAATAGCCCTTATTGCAGTTATATAACAACTACGTTAGGCATATTAATGTCTTATAAACTAGACGATGCCGATAGGAATATGCTGCTTCAACTGACGTTCACTTTCACTGAGTGTCCCTTAATCACATCAGCATGTGTATAAAAAGGCTAAAAGTTGGACAGCAGTCGGAGGAGGACTGACCCGAGGCTGATAGGTGGAAGTAGAGAGAGAAGGTGGTGGTTTGGTCTTCGTTAGGCTGGTGTAGTTCCTTTGATCATGGTACAGACCAGTCTGGAAAAGTAGTAACATGATATAACCTCAAACAAACACTGACATCACAAGCTTTAGCCTCACATGGCAGACTAATATCCATTCCAGACACATTAAACACAGCTTGATCAACGTCGATGTGACACTTCAAACTGTAATAAATAGTCAGTTTTATCAAGTGTAAAGTCGATCAACAGTAAATCATCACCACAAGCCACTGCCACTAGTCTACACTGCCTCCATGCTTGAGGCTACGGCAGAGAAACCAACACTGAGAGAGTACACTGACCAGCAGGTCCTTCTTCGAGGAGCTGGATGAAGACTTTTTATAGCCATGCAGGTCATTGTACACAGAACTCTGTTCAGCCCAGAAAAAAAATGTGAAAAAGAAACCTTAAAATGAGACAAAGGACTAGAAGTTATGCATAGAGGCAGTGATAAATGGATGATTAACGCATATGTACATACAGTGGAGCGGGAACTCTTGAGGGTGGAGCTAATGGAGAGGCCATCAGACTGAAGAGACAACAGGAGTCGTAAGAATTATGATCAGAAGACAATCAAACATCTGAGCTGGTTAGACAACATCTTAGGTTTGCACTGGCAAGACACATTGTATGTGTCTCACTAAGACTAGGTTAGTTGTGCAATAGGTTAAGTAATCCCACACAGCAACTGACAGAGCAAACTGTTTATTTTCCTACACCTTGCCAAAGCCACAGTGAAGGAGCAAACACTTGTCAGTTTGTATCAGCAGGTACAAATGCAGTCCATCAGCACTTCTATTCTCGCTGCAATCCTGTTGAAAACTGCAACTGGCTGTGCGTTTGTGTCCATACCGTCGTTTTATTTCAATAGATTCAAGCTGACAAATGCCCACATGTCTGGTCAAGGTTCAAATTTCCAGCACAACGATGGAAATTTAGAAGATGCAAATTGTTTCACTAAATGAAAATTCTAATCAAATGTTAGTGTCAGTCCATCAGAATCTCACAGCAACACGTTCAAGAACGATGCAGGGAGGGAATTCAATGTGGTAAAGAAAGTGAAACAGCTCTATCAATGCTTTGTCTCCCTCCTGGTATAACCTAATCTGTCATATTCTATCTTCAGTATGAAAAGGGTATTACTGAACTACACGGAGAGGAAAGTGGATGCATCACGAAGTTCTGAAAACTCTAACTGTTGTTGAACGCCTTGGAGTTAGTCCTGTTTAGCACAATAAAGTTAGCCAGACCCGAACTCTGGTTACATGCTGAGAATCCAGGTATTCAATCTGTTGCCAAACTCCACACAAATATACATTATGCGCTCACACTCACACTCACACATGCACACACAACGCACCAAGGCATCTCTTTTACGGGAACTGGATCGACTTTTACTAGAGCCCAAGTCACGTATTGCGGATGAAGTTGACTTCAAAGTAAAATAAAAACAAAGATTAAGATTAATCTTCTTTCGGACAAGTTAAGTATGCAATAACCCAAACAATCCTAATGTATAACTTCAACAAGTGCTTTCACACATCAATGTGCCCCTTATGAGAGCACACTCTTAAGAAAACTGGCAGAGGTGTATTATGTACGCACCCTGTAGCTGCGGACTGACATGACATCATCATCCAGCCCCTGTTAATGTGGAAACATGGAGTCACAGCAGACAGAGAGGAACATGGGTGATGAGAGATTAACTGCAGGATTACAGGAGAAAGAAGAAAGGAAATACAGGCAGACAAAGAGGAAGTGTGTGGGGGAGATACAGACCCGGCGATGACGACTGCTGGCTCTACTACTACTAGAGGTTCTGGCTTTTTCTGTGTCAGCCTGGAGTCAGAAAGGAAAGTTGGTGAAAGTAGAGAGGCTCAATCACAGGGGTAAATAAGGTCACTCAAATGCTTAAGAGTTGCTATGCAAAGCCCAAACCATGCAAAACAACTTCTGTCATCATGTTTATAACCAACTGGATGTGATAAACATTCCCAAATGTTATTCTCCTTAAGCACAGCAGCAAGATTAATGATATACAAGAACAACTAATATACTGCACATTTTTGTCTCATCTGTTCTTTTAAAAAGGCAACATGACAGTGCACACGCAAAAACCTCCTGCTTGTCCTTACTGTGTCAACACACCAACACACATACAGATTTAATTCCATGCAAAATTGCTCCATTAACATTTCAGAACCATCCATCATTTCTGAGTATAGCTAAATGTCCAAACCACCTTCTTGCATGCAGACTCACCCACTCTAAATAAAGTCAAAGGCCAAAGCCTCAACAGATACACACAGTCACAGATTATGGTGTCTCCAAAGCAAATACACTCTTGAGGGATATTTCTGCAGTGAGGCATATTTCCACAGTGAGGTACAGTGTAGTCTGTGAGTCAAGTGTAGCTAAACGGTCAGGGCTGACTGGGGCTCAATCCCACACAACAGGCTGTTAGTGGACTGTGAGGCTGCAACACTCTCTTGCTTGCCTACCATCCACTGGTGGATCTGACCCCATTTTCTGTTGCTACTGCCAGATGAGTGGTAAGAATGCTGGACAGAGGGAGGAAGTGCCAGGAAAAACATACAATCATACTTCACTCAAAACTATGAAAAGGTAAAAAAACTGGGTGACATTCACTGCAGGAATAGAAATTTTTGGTTACATCTGTGGACATGCAGCACTTATATTTTTCTTTCTGTGGGTATGGTTTTGTATGTGAGCTACATGTTAAGATTTATCTAAAAATTTCTTGCAAGGCGTAGAGCCAAACAGCTCCCCTGCACCAGTGACTATGGATACAGATGAGCAGGTTGCAAAAACTGAGTCAGTTATTGTAGCAGCTAGCCAGGGAACATGTAAAAAGAACAACAACAAAATTAGAGGGGAGAACAAGGCAAATTTCCATGTTCATTCTATAGATGATCTGTCTGCTTGTTGGGTTAAATATTGGTCAAAGTCCATCTTTGCTGGTCAGGTCCATTTTGTGTTGTATACCTCTTTCTGCTGCCGTTCAAGTTCCCTCATTCGAATATCCCTGGCCTCCGCCCGAGCCGCCCTCTTCGCTGCAAGCCTCGCCTCCGCCTGTGAGACACAACATGAACACACTTGTCAGCCACGAATGGAAAGTGGTAAAGGTGCCTCTCTCTGAGGACATGCCCAATCAGTTCAAGGAAGTGGATAGCTTCACTCAAAAAAAACAAAACAAAAAAAAAAACAAACAAAAAAAAACAAAAAGAAAAACAATCACACAGTACAATTCACATGAGTATATTTGGGTGCTCAAGCCATCCGCTTCCTGTAAGAGAAGGGAGAAGGTGGAAAATGTTCACATGCCTTGATTTCATTTCTTTGCAGCATCTGAAGTGTCCCTGTCAAGGCCTATGAGAGCCCAGCTTCTTTCCTGAGCTGGAACCAAATTAACCAAGCCTTTGATGATGAGGTTGACTTTATGGTAGTGCTGCATGGTGTGGCTTATTATTTGGATAATAAGAAAAATAAGATAATTACAAACGATCCTACAAATAAGGACTGCTTTGTTTTCTCGGATACACAAGGTTGTTTAGGGGAGGGTAACGCTGAGCAAGGGAATAACGTGTCATGTCCTCATTGATATAAATGGAGTGGATAAAAAAACGGAAACATCTGTTCGTATGTCACAAAACAGCACCACAAACTGCAGCCTACAAGATGACCACGGTCGGGCTATAATCTGGAGTCGATACTGCACAGTGTGCCCTGGTGACCAGTTTCCTCTGTGTGCTTTGTGATCCTGTCCACAGTGAGTGCTTGGGACGCCTCATCACAAACAACATGTGTTAACCATCAGTTTCAGGAGGATTCATTTAAAGCCCTCATTTGGTAAATGCCAACAGTGCACAAACAAACTGACAGAGAAGTACAGTATCGAGAAAAAACCTAGTGACTCGCAACTGTTCTGCTCAGTCAGTAAACATGTAGGCCATTTCACAATATCTAACTAGCTGAACCTTATGAAGCACAAATAAGTCGAAGTCAAAGCTAAACTGAGCTCATTAAACTCCCCTCTGGGGGTAAAGTGAGAAGAGTCATCACACAATTTGCCCCCAACTAAGTCAGAATATGAACAGGGGCTAATTTTACAGAGTACCAGAGCAGAGGGGGCTAATTTAAGCGAGCCTCAACGCAGCACTTGAGGAGTCACACAGGTGACTATGTAGACTATCCTTCCATTACGTCCATATTACTAATTACATACTCTACATGCTTGAAAACTAAACACCCCACCAACAAAGAATGGCACACTTGCTCATGAAGCCCAGCCCTTTATCTCTAACTAAAAGACAGTCCATAAATACTGCTCATGCTGTGTACAGTATCTCTCTGCAGACAAACACTTTCAGCATTCCAGCAATTTCTTATCTGTGCTGCCAGAATAGAAGGCCTGTGGGCATACGCTATTCCTGTTTCAATAATAGCCTGAAGCGAACAAACAGTTTTACAGCAATGCTAAACAACCACCACAATTTCAGATTCTTTTTGCATGTGTTGTACATGTGTGAAAGGATTTCTAATAACAAAAACTGTAATATAAAAACAGACACTTGTGGAGGAGGTTTAGGTAGACAGGAGGCTGTATTCAATTGGACACACTATAGTTTTAGTTAAACACAAGTATAATAACAATCTTGTTTTACAGTGACATCCCAAAGTAGGCAGTGAGTAAAAACTATGACCCAAGATGATACAATGTGGGGAAAATTAAGTTGATGAGTGAGATACAAGAATCACATAAAAACATGCATTTCTGTATAGCCAATACACAACTCTCACTAATTCTTTAATCATTGATTGATGTCAGCAAATAATATCAAATAATTTGTGATTTTCTTTGTGTAATAGTAACTCTACTATGTAAGATGTATGTAAAACCTTGGGTTACTGTTTTGCAAGTCTACACACCATGTAGGATGTTTTGTAACCATTTCCTATGAACACTGTGTGATTTCAGAGTCTAACAGATGTGCACAAAATAAAACATGCTTTGTACAAAGTTGAAAAAGGAAGTAAAGTTGTGAATACATGAGGACAGCACGCAAATGAGAAAGCAGGAGAGACGGCTGGCTCCTGTGCCCTGCACCTGTTGAGCTGTCTGACAGTATGACCTGCTCTGCACAGCAGCACAGCTGAGCTCTCTGTCTCTGTCCTATCTATAGCCTGGCCCACTGGCCCCAGCTCTCCAACAGCCACATCATGAGGCTGGGAGGGTAACCTGAGTGGCAGAAGTTCACTATCAAACACACCTCCAGAACTATGAGCAATAAGAGACCAGCAGTCCACCATGATATCACCTGCAGCGCTCAAAGAGTCACTGAGTGTATGTTAAATACCAGCTAACACCCCAGTTAGGGTAGCTCCAAAGAAATCCGGGGATTTACAACTACAAAATTGCTATCTACGGGTTTTGGAGTGTCGGTTGGACAAAACAAGCAACTCAAATACACCTGGGCTTTGGAAAATTGTAACAAACTACAAAATTAATCAAAAAATTATCTACAGATTGATCATTAACCAAAATAATCAACACAATATTCTAATACTGAAACTGAAAGAGAACTCATCAGTCAAACTTTATTTATATAGCGCCTTTCAAACAAATCAAATGCAATTCAAAGTGCTTTACAAACGGTTTATGATATAAAATAAAAATAATTAGTAAATACATAAAAGCATCTCTATCTTAATTTCTAAGAAATAAGCTTACAGTGGGTACATTAAACGGAAGGTGCAGATAATGCTGTAAATACTGCTGTAAAAGGAAGACTTTCACATCCTGAAAGAAAAAATAAATGTGTAAATGCAGAATTTTATTTAGTAAAAATCCCTGGGAACTATCCATGAAATAGCTCCTAAAAACTGGTGGATTTGTTTAGATTCATTGTCATAGTTTTAAAAAATAAGCCTGTACATTCACTAAAAGTACACTGAAGTGGTCAATGTTATATAAATGACTAACCTTTGGGCCTCTCTCATAAGATTACATTGACATCAGACTAGTCCTTCAAAATGTTGATTGCTTGGTGTTTCAAGTGGTACTTAAACAAGACATAAACTTGAAATTTGAATTGTACAATAAAATACAACAGTTAGAAAGCTTGCATTATAAAAGGACGAAGTTCGATAAAACTCACTCTTTATCCAGTGACTGACAGACACTTTAGTACGTGCTTTGTTCTCTGCAGCCAAAATAGTCTCATGTGGAAAGTGTGTCACTTTCCATTGCAATAGTCACTTGTTGATATCACATATAAAATCATATGGACTATGAACTACAACACCCACACAAACACACTCCCTCTGTACACTAAGGAAAAGTCAATGAATGCCTTGTTCAAGTACCATTAGCTCCCTTAGATCCTAATCTGGGGCACAACGGGGATGAGAAGATCATCTAATTCTAACACTTGGCCACTGTCAGATTTGTAAGCAAGCTGCTGGTATTCAAAAGGACTGACTGCCCAGTAATGTAAGAGGCTGGTGACGGTGCGGGCTCAAATTCACAGTCATTCTTAGCAGTGATCTGTGCCAAGCACAGGCAGGCAGGCTTTAACTTTTCTTAATAACGAGGCGCAGACAACACGAAGCAGAAGCTGCGGTGTATTGGAGATTTGTTTGGGAGGGTGGTGATGGGCAACAAGTTAGACAATGACCCCACGAACTCCCTGCTCAGTTGATCCAATCTCTAGTTTGTTCCACAAAGAGATTCAGATTTAGGACCTGACTGGGAGGGTCAGATGACTCATGTTTCTATGATCGGCCTGCATGACTATAAAGAGAGCAAATGGAGCCTTGTGCTTAGTGCCCAAGAATGAGGCACTGCACAGCTTTCAAACAGCACAGATGAAGCATTCTTAAAGAGGGCCAAGGCAAATATGAATGAAAATCAGATTTATCCGGTGTTACACTTCCACCTGTAAAATCAAGAAATCATCTGACCTGATCAGAAATCTTCAGAGAAAATCTGCAAAAAATGTGGCTATCTTTGCTTACCAAACATAAAAAAAGCACCTATAAACTCTGCAAATGATCTCTGCATATCATGCTTTTAGCCACCCCATTCTGAAAAAAAAAAAGGCAAAGGAATGGCAACCCTGCTGTGGAACAAAATGGAATAATCCCAGGGCAAGTTGTTACAGGCCAGGCAGCTTCACTCCTCTGCCTGTGTTCCCCCCCAAACAAAAACACTACAAGTCAAGTCAATTTCTCTGTGGTGCAAACCAGCTGTCCCCACTCACTGGGGCTGAAGCACTAATCGACTAAAACCTGGAAATCCACATCTAAGTATATGCTTCAGAGGCCCAATTTGCTGACACAACTTTGACCATCACACTTCAAGCCAACGTAATTGGCTGCATAACAGATTCAATACACCTTTTTGTTTCTGGCTGACGCAACAACTGAGTGAGAGTTTTGTAAACAAGTCTAAAGTTGACACATGACACATCATCTGCGGATCTATTGAACTCTGCATTAAAATCTGAATCAAGTCCCAATACTCACACAGGTCGGCTGATTGCATATGTGCCCTAATATTTCAGTTTTTTAAAGCTGGCTTACAATCTAGCCAAACAAACCAAGTGAAATACCTGCAACACTGTAGGTGTATTTAAAGTTTGCTCAATCATCATTAGAACTACTTAATTTTACTCCAACCCATATCATCATACTACAAATCATCAGGTTTTCAAAGGACAATACTGAAAAATCGTCAAGATTCACTGGTGTTTGAATGATTCAAGTTGGATAATTTTCACAATCATTACAACAAACTGAAATAAATTGTTGAGTAAATGTTGACTGCATTTAGATTGAATTTCTGTATTTTTTATTAAGCCCACTTTATAAATGATATAATGACTGTGATAGAATTAAGTTTTCTTGAAATTTTTCACACAACTGAAAAGCATAACAACTGGAAGATTATAAAAGTGTTTTCTTTGGTTTAAATAATGACATTGATACAATAAGGCTTACTGGTAGAACTAAAATTAGTCTACATACACATTAATGTTTTCAGGCTTCAGTAAAACATTTCATCAATAGTTCTTAATTTAAAAGGTTTCTCTCTTGGCCATAGTGCAGTGTCAAACAATCATATGAGTGCTGATAAGGCTTTCAACTATGTTCTGTGACTCCGATTATGATGGTGCTGATGCCCAAATTAAAAACATCAGAGACTGTCAAATCCATCCTCCACCTAGGCTTGAAGAGCCCATTATCTGGATGAGGATAAACAAAAAAATCTAAGATGGATAAAATCATGTTAGCATTGATTCAGCAATGCATGAATGGAGCAATGTAGGGCGAACATAATCATTCATCCCATTATGCTTCAAAATGGAAAAACAGGATCTTTGTGATTGGGTATGAACTTACCTCTCTGGCAATGCTACTCAAGGCTTCATCCTCTGCTGAGAATCGATCTTTCAGAGGGGCACGCTTTCTGCCAGAGCCTTGTGTCCCCATGTTGCCTCTGCAACTGTAGCTCCACCAATGGTGTACAAGGCCAGAAAATACAAGAATAAATGTAAATACCTAGAGGAAAAAACAGGAAGAAAAAGAGACCTCAATAGGGCTGTAAACAAAGTCAAGTGCTGGAATAATCTGACATAGCCATTAGGGCTGCCTCCAGCTTCAACTACATTTTACTGTGTATGGTTTTATGCACTGCAATCTCTCTAACAACCCATACTTTCCCTATCTCTTACTTCCATTCCTGCAAAAACAAGACAGTCACTCATGTATGGCACCTACAAGGGCTTTGGATAAACAGTTGTGGCTGACATGAACCAGCTTTAAATGTGACATGCAGGACCACTGCAACCTCATAAATCAGCATTTGAACATAACATAGCATAACATTCCAATAAAGGACAGCTAATAATAATAATAAAAAAAAAATAAAAAATAAAAAATCTTTACTTTAACATTTGAAACTGGTCTGAACCCATGATTGTTCACTGACTCAGTTTAAGTTGGTGCTATAATAGTATAATAGCTGGTATCATAGTATTCCTCATCATCAACATGATGACATGTGTTTGATGAACATCCAGGCAATATCAAAGTTAACAGATCGCATGGACAAAAGAGCGCTGTAGCTGGCTGGTACAGACAGGGGGAAAACGCCTAGTTTTGGACCCAGCTGAGTCAGAGGACCCAAGCAAAGAATGAACACTCCTCATGGACGTTTGATGAGCTAAACCCCGTGGATCCAAAATTCAAAATGAACAGTCAGACCACCTCAGAAACGCTGGCTAGAAAATCAACGAATTCGAAGAGTCAATCAAATGGCAAAATGATGATAAGTTAGCTGACGTGAATCAACCAACTTCAACTAACACTAAGTTACGGAAACATTAATATTTTCCCAGATAGTTTTCCACCCACTAACAAAGCTAACATTACTGTCCCTATAGTATGTCCATTAATGAAAGGGTATAGTAACCACCAGTTAGGTTAAGGCTAAAGTTACACCAATGTACTGCCCTGTTAGCGGTAGCTAGCTAGTTATACTGACGTTAACGTTGACTAAGGTTAGCCAGCTACTTGTAAGCTAACTAGGAGTGCTAACTAGCATTTCGCCTTCCCGATATTTGTATTACAAAGTTACCCTTTAGGTACCCTTTTAGTGCGCTTCCATTGAAGCTAACGTTCTACAGCAACAACGATCAAGATATGTCCTTCCCACGGCAATGACCCCCAGCACCGAAGACAATCCCCAGGAGGAAAAGCTAACTGACCCGTTAGCTGGGTAGTTAGCTTGGATAGCCAGTAGGGCTACCCTCGACTCTCCTGAGACAGATACAGCAAACTGGCATTGATCCTCCCGTCATACTTCCGATCCCAAAAATATAACGTTACCTTCGCGATACCTTTTAACAACCCGCGATACAGCCAAAGTGTTGTCCCTTTTCTCTTGGAGGTTTAGGGGAGAGCCATTCGGCTTCTCTTCAGAGATTGGTAGTGTTTTTGTCCAAACTGACAGCTGTCATCAGTCCGCCTTTCTGCCGCTCTCCACTGCCCTCCTTACCCAGTTTCCACACACACTGGTTAGCTCCAAAGGTCCCGGATGTTGGGAAAAATTAGGGTGTGATGCTGCCTTCACGGACCGTCAGACACATCAAAATATCAAGTGTTATGCCCGACTGCGAGAGAGTGCTTTTCCAAAGAGTGATACTTGCATAACTGCATACAAAGTGACTTTCCAGGACTTAGCTTTTAGGGGCTGACAGCATGGAAACTCTCATCAAGTAATGACGCAAACTGCTGGTACTACTGTTACATTATAAATACCCAACAGTAATACACAATTTATTGCTTCTGTCAATCCGAAGTGAGTTCGGATTGTGATCCCTATACCAGCTATGCATGAATCTCGTTGCTCTTTTAAAATAACAAATATAATTTCCACAAATCCATAACAGTGTACGGATTTGCATGAATCATTATGAACACTGCAAAAGAGTTTGATCAATATAAACTAGCCACCTGGCAAAACGATTGAGTGAGCATCAGTCTCACTAGGGAATTTTGGTTTAACACTATATTTATTTTTTCCAGGTCATTTTTCTAGTTGAGTAACTTACGTAGCCTTATAATGAACCACCTGGGTTTAAGAACTATTTATTTTTAAGCCTAAAAAAGTAGCCTAATTATTAATTGGCCTATTCAGTTCGCCCACTTTCTATTGTTACCTGTTCACATCAGGAAACTTGGTATATAACAGAGAAGTAAATTTTTAGCAAAATATTGAGTTGGCTATTTTCTATCCGTAGAGCGCACATAATTTTTGCATACATTTAATGCAATTATAATATAGCACCACATTTTATTTGTTAGTACAGGTCGCTAAATAGGTAATGTTTTGTCACAGGAAAAATGTAAATCTAAAATCTTTTATTTGGCTAACTAACATATATAGCTTATAAATAAAAAGTACAGATTCCAATTCGTTTGAAATCACTAGTGGATGCCAATTTACTGTATCGACTACTTACATTTTGTCCACAAGAGGGCAGTAGCAGATAATAATTTCTTCTTGCTTGTGTGAAATGGCAGATTGTAGGCTGCATGCTACACCACATGTGCATAGATAGGTTCAGAAACAGAGCTGTGTTTCCAAGATTTGATTCCTACAATCATTTTAATAAAAATGGAACAGGTAAAACATGAGCGAGCATTTAAATATGAGGGCATCACAGAAGAATAATTTCAATAAATTGTAATTAACAATACAAACAGTACAAACATTGTGGATATTTGGTCTCTTTTGTTTTTAGAGCACTTTGTAAGAGGGATTTTCATTCAGAGGACCTACAGGACCTGCATGGGAATCCCCTGACTGACACCCATAACACAGGTTACATTCAAGCAAATACACACACACACACACACACACACACACACACACACACACACACACACTACTGCTCTATTATTCTCCCTCATTACAGGAAGCTAATGACTGTTTTGTCTCTGATCACCCCTCTCAGTTTGCTGCCGTGCAGACAGGGTTTACTGGAGTCTTAACCCAAAGACACCAACCGCCATACAGTCTCCATGCTACCACCCCTAGTAAACTTTCCATGTAGTCATCATTTTAAGCACTAATTAACCATCTTTCACAGTCATAATGATAAAGGATCACACCTAAATAAATAGACAACACAAGCGTAACATTGGATTCAGTTATGCAGCTGCTGATCAAACTGTAATAATAGTAATTACAACACTGTGGCCTTTGCAGTTGCAGTGTTGACAGAACATTTAAAAAATGGAAAATAAAGTTCAGTTAACATCATTATATGGTTCTGTATGTTAACAGCAGACTTTATAACATTAAAAAGTCTGCTGTTACCAGTACTGCTGGTTCGGTCTGTAACAATGTATTTTATTGTGAAAAGACAAAATAACAAACCACATGATTTGGGACTTGAATTTCAACTGTGGGAAATGTTTTTTGGATTAAAAAAACAAAAACAAGAAAAAGGTGTGTATATACTATTGGACAAGCATAGGTAGAGGTAATGGAGAAAAGCCTAAAGGCAGCCAGACAGTACTTAGGTGTGTTTGTCTAGTTTTATGGCCCTATTAATCCACTAACACTCAAGCACTCCTCTTGTTTTCCTGGGATAGACAGGCGTGTACTCAGCTGCACCAAACCTGAAAATGTCTACTCGTCTTTCTCTTCAGTATCTTTTGTCTTTGCCAGTGTTCTCCTCATCTGTTACTATCACCTGGTAAACACAGTGCTGCAGCATGTGTTTCTGTGTGTCCATGAGGGTGGATTTGTATAATTTTGGAGGGCATGCACCACCAGTCGGTGATCAGTGGTTGGAAGAGCCTCCCACTGCGCTAACAGGACTGGCTGAATTGTTAACTGGGCTGTCTATAAGCCCAACTCTCCACAGAGAGGGAGTAGAAACCACGGAGCCCCAACTTGTAATTACCCCATGGAAGGCAATGCTACTCCCTCTCTCTCCATCCCCTCTGGAGCCCTTTGAAGATGCCCCATAGGGAGTTTGTGGTAATCAGGACACATGACTCATTGATTACGCCTTTGCGGTCTTCCAGGAACACAGGACAAGAAGTGGACGCAGCAGGGGGAGAGGGCAGTCGCCTCAGATCGTGCAGATAGACCGGAGGCGCAGTTTTGCTGGATGGACAGCATGGTTTTAGACATTAGACGCCATAAAGAATCGGATGTGCATTGTTATTCTGGTGGTTAGCTCAGTCAGTCTGTTAAAGTGGCTATTCATTACTGTCTGGAACAAGGATGAGCAACCATACGCCAATAAAAACCACAGGTCTGCATGTTTTTATCCCAGCCAAACTCATTAGTACACCAATTAGTACAATGCCAGCCAGGGAGAGGAGGAACTAAACAGTGAATGCACCTGATGCAGTGTTGGGTTTAAATAAAACACATATATTGTACGTTATTATCCAATATGAACAAAACCCACAGCATAAAAAAATTATATATAGTGTAAAATATAGAAACTATTGTGTGGTGCATGAACGTACACTTTGAGTATTTTTTCTTACATGATTATGGCTTGTGTCATATACATTTGATACAAAATACTCACATTATATTTTGGATATGCCACTTTAATACCACATAATTACACTGTAAACATGTAGGAGGTAGTTTTGCAAATAGTCTGTTTAAAACTGGCCATAGTACACAAAATGAGATCTCATAGCTCTTCATGGGAAATGGTTTACTGTTCCTGAGACTTATAATTAGTCACATAACCTGTATTTTTGCTCCACTCTCTTTGCCATTTCTTATATCACTGTCAAAC
>NW_019525023.1:1983381-2016946 GCF_002814215.2 Seriola lalandi dorsalis
AATTAAAAAAAAAAAAAAAAAAAAGGAAACACAGACCTATTTCAAAGCCGGCCCCTACACCCTCCCACTCTGTGACGGTGTGTAACTCTTTGGGACGCCCTTTCTTTTCTCCGATGGAAACAGGAAATTCACTGTTAGGATATTGTAATTAAATAATAATTTATCTAAAACATTATCTTATACACAGCATTGACAAAGCTTGTGAAAAGGAAATTAATAATTGAATAATAATAATAATAATGATAAAAATCACTCTCATGCTTCTTTGGCCACATTTCTTTTTTGGTGAACATTTCTCTTAATCTGATTAGACCCTTGTTTTTTTCCCATCTTTCTTCAAATTATACAATACAGGTAAAGTAAAAAAGCCAGTGGCATGTCTGTTACAAAATATAATGTAATCTCTAAATCCATCATGTGTGTACGAAAGCAACCTATGACTTATCCTTTGGAAAAAAACACACTGAATTCACATTTGTAGGTAAGTGACATTTCATCCATCCCGGACTTAAAAGCAGTGCTGCACTTCTCTGGGAGTGTGGTTTGTAATCCTGCATTGATGCAACCTCGGTTTTAAAGGGCTTTATAATCAACTCCCACTTAAGGGTTATGTGCGCAAACAGAGTAAGAGTGGATAGGGGAGGGTGGAGGGGCCGGATTGGAACTAGGCCAAAGACTGCCAGTTTGGGCACTGTCCATGGTAGATGTGTATAAGAGACAGTGATATATGCTATATGGTTTCTATTTGTATCGAATTGTCTTTTTGGCAGTCAAGCGTTGTGGATGTCTTGCTTTTCTCACACAGGTCTGCGGCTGATGCCTCCTGCCTTCCCTGAGAGAGCATTAGTGGTGTGGGGTGTGTCGTTCAGGCCTGTTCAGAAGGCAAAACAAGAATCAGGGGAGCGTTCAGCTGCAGACAAGCTACCTACACACCCAAGTCATTGTTGATGACCACACCGGAACAATAGTAGTCTTGGAGTAGCAGAAAAGGCCTGCAGCAGAGAAAGTTCAAAAGCCAATAAAGGAATGCTGTCCACTTACCAGAGGGTTGCAGAGAGGCCCATTGGTCACATTGTGTCTTTATCTTGTCAGAGATGAGGAGCTTTTGTACTGCAGATGATATGTTAGCGTATTTCCTCTACTTGTTTGTCTCCATTCACATTGTGATCGTTGGATGATAACATTTGAAGCACTCAAAGTCTGCGTTTTTGTGTTAAAAGTAAACCATAAATAAGACAAGTGTCATGCAGATGGAGCTTGTGTTTGCCTTGTGTATTCGTGTGTCCTCATCTGCATCTGTGTGTCCGCAGGATTTTAAATGATTGGTATTATGTAAGGTGGTGCCCATTTAAAGGTCGATAATTCTTTATTTGCCTACATTTAGCATCTTCTTGCCTCCCGTCCTTTGCAAAGAGAATAGCCAGCCTAATCAGGGTCTTCTTTGGGGGTGGGCTGGGCTTATTTGCCAATTGACATTTGGTGAAAGGGTGTTAGATGAAAAAAGCACCTCACACCATGAGGTAGAAGCCTCACACCAAAACTCATTCAGACATGTTGTGTTTGTGTGTCAAGAGGAACTTGTGTTTGTGTGTAAAGGGGAACTCGTTTTACCACTAGCTCCTCAGAGCAGAACACACTCTCTCTGAGCTGTGTGAAGTGTGTTGATCCATGGCGTTGGATTTTGCCAATCAGTTATTTTTATGTACTCAGAAGTAGCTTGGATAAATTTTACCACTGTATTCTCTTTTGGTTGTTTTCACAGCATAATGGATTTAATTACACGTTTATAACATGGGAACTGTTATCTTAGCCTTATCATTAGAGTATCACAGGCTGATTGCATCGCTTACCCTGTAATTATGTTACTTTAGTGGGACAACAAGATGGGTGCGATTGTGCAATACTATA
The DNA here is from genome assembly GCF_002814215.2 of Seriola lalandi dorsalis. Lineage (NCBI taxonomy): Eukaryota > Metazoa > Chordata > Actinopteri > Carangiformes > Carangidae > Seriola > Seriola lalandi. Next base: position 1,985,290 of record NW_019525023.1, read on the forward strand.
GTCATGTAGGTCTTAATTGAAAATGCCTATGAACTACAAGGCATCCAAAATAAATGTCTAAGATAAAATAAAAAAGCTTTCTTAAGTAGATTTCATTGCTGATTGAATTCATCATCATTATTCTCAGCTAAGGTTTCCGATACTCCGCTTTAGAAACGTGTCTCAAAAGAGGGTGCACACAAGCTGAAAACCAATTTTCGAGATCTGAAATTTTACCACTTATTATGTGGCGAACCCGCTTGACAAATCCACAGTATGATAGAAAAAATCAGTTTCCTTTTTGAGTTCATTTTGTGGTCACCAGTCCTCCTGTTCCTGCACATTTATACCGACAGCAAATCAAGTTAAGTCAGGAATTCAGCCAGTTCAGTGCTATTATGGTGTGTCCTGAGGCTAATATAGTTCAGTCCCATCTTGCGTCACGCCATAAAGACTCAACAATACTTGTAGACGTTATAATGACGAGGCACTCCTGAGAATAAAGTGACTCCAATTTTAAAGATTAGCGCTGTGCAGGACTGAACACAGGACTTAAACACGAGTAGTACAGGAGTTCAGCCTCCACCGAGTTCCCACAGTGCTTGCTTTTCAGACCACTTTGAACAGTAAAGTAGAGAGAAGGCAGGAGCAGAGAGGCTGAACAACATGATGGAAAAGACAGGCTCTCGACAGTGGTGAAGTAATGGGTCTGAATCTAAGCCCCTCATTAGACAACGGGCTCATCCAGGGATAAAGGATGGGACTGTGCAGGGGGCTGCGATGTCAGATTTGCTATGAGGAAATGGCAGAGAATGGGGAATGTGTAATGAAGTAAGAGTCAGCCGACTGCTCTTTGAACCTACAGCTTAGCAAAGTGTATAACTGACATTGCTATTTTCATATGAAATACATTATGATCAGAAATGAATCTAGCTTTTTACACATTACTCTCTGTGGGTTGGAAACATCTGAGTTTCACTGAATTTGATGCACCTTTTAACTTGTATCCAAATACCACACAAGACAAGACTTAGATAAGTTTTCACTTATCTTATCTGGGATTTGTGATTAAAACACTTCCAATTGTGCCTAACAAGCCAACTGGTTGGTAATTATTTGTGGAAACAGACATCAAACATTTCCTCTGTGAGGCTGTCCTGATATCTAAATGCTAATGTCAGCTTGTGGAAGTTTGGCAGATATGATGTTTAGCTCCACATGCAATGTACAGCTGAGGGTGACGGGAATATGATTAATTTTGCAGGTATTTGGTGATAAACCACAGTATTGGACAAATGAAAATGTTGCCATGATGGTACTAAGTGAATAGTTAAGGGTTCATCCTAAGAGGCATAGAAAGTTCTAAACCAAATTGATGTCTGATGTCAACCTCATGGTGATTTAAAAGTCAGGGTATCACAAGTCATCTGGATGCATTTTCTGTACAAAATGTTGTGCCAATCCACCCAGGAAAAGTTAAAATATTTCGCTGGATAAGTGTAAACTCTGATCTGCTGGTGACAGTAGAGGAAAGGTCAGGAGATCACTAAAAGTCATTATAGGATTCATCCTCTGGTGAACATGAATGTCCATCCAATAGTTGTTGAGACTGACCAACCACCAGACAGTGCCACATTGTGATCTTGAGCTACACCACTAGCTTTGCTCCAAAATATCATATCATGTTGGTCAGCTTGAGTCTGTTTTGTCTTTATCGTGTGTTAAAATGTAGATTTGAAGTGCTAACAAAATGAAAAAATATCATCATAAAATCAAAATCCAACAACAACAATCTGACAAAGTGACAGCTTTTATTGTTTTCCCACCTGGCTTTTACTTGAGTGAAGACTATTTTACAAAGATAGTAAAAAAGAAAGAAAAAAAGTATTAATTGAAGTCATTTCTATTAAAACAATAAGAGAGAAGTGATCACCTCCAACATGGTATGGATATTTGTTCTCCAGTGAGCACTAACAAACCCACCGTATTGATCTCTGTGTTATAAACAGCCTCACCAGTAAAGATCTCTCCATCCACAGGGGAGCAAGCTTTGGCCTTTCATTATGCTAAACACCAGTAGACATCACTTCTTAATTGAGCTGATGTTTACAACGGGTGATTGATGACAGTTATTCCCCTGCCACCACTCCAGCAAAGTCAATGGTGCATTAAGGATTTACAGTAGTCCATTACCTTGTGCATATGCGTGCTTGGCGCAAAGGAGCAATGTTTGGAGAAATTCATCTCACACCTGGAAAAGCCACTTACACCTCCAACCCAGATTGCAGTCGGCTATATTAGCTGATGTCAGGCTAAAACAGGTCAGATTACTGTCCTCTGACCCTCGCTTAGATCCCTCTATAAATACAGTACAGCCCGGTTTCCTGGTTGACAAATCCACTTATGGCACAGAGAGATGTCCTAACGTCCGCGTAAGAATGTGCCAAATGTTGAGTCCAGCCTACTGATGTGATGGGTGAGGTAAGAAGCAACGAGGAGGAAGGGAAAGAGCGGAGAGGACGTCTGTCATTAGCATTCTAGCCAGTGCGATGGAAAAGTGACATAACAGCTCAGTCCTTGCACACTATTGTCATGGTAGATTAGCTACCCCTCTCTGCGTGTGTTGCTCTTCCACAGAGGATCCAGAGACTTGCCATTGTGGAGACCAGCATCCTGTGCCTCACTGCTGGATTGCCCAAGACGCTTGGTAAACACAGGAAATACAAAGCTCCTAAATGCATCCCTACTGTGTTTGGAGGACTGCCATGACAACACATAGTGGATCTCACAGAGAGCCGGGGTGTTTGTTAGGTGGATACACACTGAGATATGCCCAAGCAGTGCCCTTCTGTGTGAGGGCATGCAGCTTTAGCTTATACACTGTCTGTCACACCAACAAAATAGGAAGCTTCTCGCTGCAGGGACACACAGTTTGTTGGAGGCAGGAATCCACTCTTGGCTCTCACAGCATGTCTGATTCTACAGGAATGTCAGGATAAAAATCTCAACTGAATGTAAACATTCTAATCTGATCTTTGCACTGGAGTCTTGAGATAAGGCCAGATGAACTGCTCTGTGGGTTTTTGACACGGCGTTCCTGCTCTGGCCTTTGTGTTGCATGGCTGAGGATCTCCAGACAGCTTTAGATTAGCCCCTCTCTCTCCAGAAACAACTGTCAAGGCTAATCTGCTCTGCAAAGCACAGGTCATCTGGACGCCAGATCCACAGAGAGCCGGAATCAAAGCTGGGTCCTTTCTCTCCCAAACCGTCTCTACCTCTTCCTTCTCTTTCTTTTCATCCCTTTTAGTCATGGCTTTTTTTTTATAGCTTCACTGACCAGAGAGGAGGAAATCCACATCCGTACGCCCCCATCCCGCAGAGGATGTCTTCACTGTCATCGATCTCACTGAGGGCGGATATGCTTTTGGTGTAGATTGTAAAGAGCAGTGAAAAGGGATGGGCATTGATCCAACGAAGGCACTCCCAGCACTGATCAATAGAATAGATCTGCTAGGGAGCCCTGAGTGTGTGGCGGTGTCAAACTCCACTAGGCTCTCAGGGGCTCCTGTTAGGTTGCTCTTCAGCTCTAAGGCATATGTCACCTTATCTGTCATCTTTTGTCATATTTATTTAATGATTATGGCTTTTGTTAAGTGGCGCCATGAGGTAGCGTGACTATATAATCCTAACTGAGGTCATATTGTGCGGAGTTCCCATGGAAAAGTCTATAATTGGTGTTTTGAAGTGGAAAACCTCACTACTTTAGCATATGAAAACCAGAGACCTATATTGTTGAAATTAGCACTTAGATAGGATAATATAGTGCTGCTTTTAGTCTGAGTTGTCACCCACTCACTTGCAGTACTTTGTACTCACAAAGTCTTTGCAAGTGTTTTATGGCTTTTTTACACCCTTTGTGCCGCAGTTATGAACTCCATATAATGTATATTTTTTATGAATAAACCTGTCATGTAGCCGCTGATTCTATCCATTAACCTCTTTTCTGTACAGTGTATAGATAGACAATCTCTGCCAACTGGGCATATGGTTAACTGAAGCTGGATAGGGTTTCAAGGATGCTTTGATGTTCAAACTTGACCTCATCAGTATACGTGTAAAAAAAACACACTCAAACACTCATATCTTACATTCTCCAAGGGAGTCCTGTTTTGATACATTTGAACCTCATCTGTTTTTCTCATAATGTAAAACACATGTAAAAAGAAAAAAAAAAGAAAAAAAAAGATGAGGGATCCAGTTGCAGTCCTCCTCCAAGAGCCTCTAAATCCTCTGTCCTTCATGTGCAAATCCCTCAACAAACTGGCCTTGAGTGTCACCCTGGGTTGTCCTGTTCAAAGGAGCTCTGGGGTCAAACCTGCCAGGTCAACCTCCCTCAAAGTGGCAGCATTTACCCCCAAACTAGCCCCTTTCACTCTCTAAAAACACATGGGGCCCCTGATAGACCGAGGTCCTTCCTTACACTGCAGACCTGCGGTGATTTACTGCCATGGTACACACCCCATATAAACATATCATCCGCATGTCATCAACCAGGCCTCCGGGGGGACTTTTCACATAGCTGTGGTCCAAACTTTAAAGATTTATCCACTTCTGTGCTGTTAACACGATGAAACATTAGCCATGGCCTGCATGTGATAGGATTTCTTCAAACGTCCCTTCATCTTTGCCACCAGAACATAAATCAAAATTCTAATCTCGGTTTATCTTGAAGCACATTCACTGTCAGGTGTTAATGTTTATTTTAAGAGCCATAAAGGGAAGTTCAGTTGCCACCCCTTTAACATATTTATGCCAGGAAGCCATGGTGCTAACAGCCAGGAGCTGATAAAGGAAGGCCATATGTTGCCTTTAGGTGTCACAGTGAAAACACAATGTCTATCCATTAAATATCTAATTGATAAAACAATAGATTTTTGCATTGCCTTCCTCTCATAAATCCTTTCTTAATACCTTTTACCCCTGCTCACAACAAGATCCATTTCTTGTCTGTAAGCCTTCCCCTTCAACTTTCCCTAATACCCCAGTACAAAGGGTTAAGGCCAGCCCTCCCCCATCGGTTGCTTTTGTGTCACGTTTCAAAGACCCATTCATCAGTATAATATACACAAATGACAATACCATGCATCATTCCAAACTTTTGCCCTCCTCAGCCTGAAATGATCGAGTTTCACACGACATGCAACTCTAAATATTTTGGCTCATGTATGCCGTCATTAATTTTTAGCTCTGAACCATGCATGCCTGATAAGTAATGCTTTTATACCAATCATGATAAAATAAACCAGCACTGGTTGGTCTGCCGGTGACAGCTGTTTGAAGCTGTCTGTTCTGATTATGTTTCCTATAGGTGCAGAGACTTGATAGCGCATGGAGGATAAGTCTTTTCCCTGCACGACCCCTGACCCCTGCGCTGAGAAAGGGGCCGGCCTGTCCAAATCAGTCCAGAGACAAGACCTCAGGGTGTCCCGTAAAGTGTTAGCGGAGCCAGCTGAAATTACATTTGTCTGCTCCTCAGTTTCGTGTTTGTTTGTTTTTTTTTTGCCTTGAGACATACAGAAGAAAAGACAGTGAAATAGAGACTAATGCAAAACAACAGGATAGAAAAGAGACATACTGAACTGTATATCTGAGGCAGGGTGTATTGAGGAAAAGGTAAGAGCCATATTATTCTCCACAGTCTCTCACTGTTGAATCTTTTCCACTGCACCTGCGAGCTGGGACCTGTCTCAGATGGGGGTTCACAAGCTAACCACTAACTATACCTGGGAGACAAAGGCAAAACAAACCAAACAGCAAGCTACTGACCCCAAGGAAATGCAGCAGTTTTCCCCATAACAACCAATTTCCCCCCCTGCTGAATAAAATTTAATTGGATGGTCTCCCATGCTTTGAAAAAAAAAAGAATGTGTAAATGTGATTTTATTTTTTCTTTCATTTTAATTTAGATCATTATTTCCACACTGTTCTTGTTTTTACCACATCGTGAAGAAGCAATTAAAGAAATTGTTAAGCTGGAGGAATTATAGAAGTGAAAGAGGAGGATGAGGAGCCATAAAACTGTGAGGCTAACAAACAGTTCCCCGCATCATAAAATTAATACAATATTGACTCTTCCAGACATGGCAGCTGAGCCTGATTTTAACTGGAGTACATCTACTAGAAAGAGACAATTGGGATCCTTCAAGATCTTTAAAAATATCTTTTATAGGTGTTAGATGACTAGAGTCCATTAGGCTCGGAGCTGTAGGAAGCCACAGCTTTCAAGTGGTCATTGTAAACACACTCGCAACGGGTTTATTGCATCTAGTAGAAGAAGAGCAGTCACACGTGAAGGGCAGACAAATACTGTGGAGGTGATAAGTAGAGATAGCTAGAAAACAAAGATAAAACGCTCATGTAAATCTATTCGTGGAGAGGCTAATACATGCTTTTAATACAAATAAATGCTGTAGACATCAATGTTCATCTTTTAGGAGCCCAAAATGCAAAAAAAAAAAAAAGACTGAAGAGTCAAAGAGGAATTGACATGTTGGTTGGTGATAGACTTGTTAGTGGCCATATGGGAGCAGCAAGGAGGGTGCAGAGGGCAGGAGGGAGGTACCTGTTGGGTCCCATGTTCTCCTGTCACTCTGATCTTATCAGGGGGCCTGACCAAGAGGAGGACCAGCTGTCACTCTCGCCGCTCTTTTGATGTCCTCCTTCAGAGCTCTCTCACACACACTCACACACAAACACACACACAAACACACACAACTTCAGAAGAGTTGAGGCTTGTTTTTGTTCATAATGAGAATTGGTGGCTTTGTTGGTGAGCCACTTGGCAGACCCCGCACTGGCAGGAAAAAAGCAAGATAAAGCAAGATAGTTACAGCTCTCTGAGGACATGTGGGGCTGTTCAATTTAGTTGTTTAGAGCCTGAGGCTTGACAAAAGAGAGTCAGTCCTCTGAGCTGACACAGGACATCCTGCTCATAAAACCAGCCAGGACGTCGTCACGCAGACACTGGGGACTGATAAAAGGGGGAAACACTGTGTATTCATCACAAACTTCTTCACAAATGCACTTGCCGCTGTTCTTCCTCATGAGCTCATGTCTTCTTCTGAAAAGTGCACACTTTGGGTAAAAATCTAAGCAAGCTACAGGGAGATTGTGGAGTAATTATTTTTGCCTACCCGAGCATGAAAGCTTGCTGTAAGAGTCGGTTGGACTGTTTTTATAAAGTTTAAGGCAAGTAGCACCAACATGTCTCAGCCAAATGAAAGAAACATTTACTCATTTTGAAGATTACTGGATTACTGCTCTTATTTTTTCAGATCCCACTCATTTGTATAATCTTTCTCTGTCTCAACTAAAAAGAGTCAAGCCACAAGATTATGTGTGCCTCGTGTTTTCTGCTCTTCCCACTTTTTTTTTCCATTTATCCATAGACAGTTAGCCCTCATCTTAACAACACAACATCCATGTTTATCCATGTCATTTGGTTTGGTACTGAAATACTGTAAGTTTTGTCCCTTAGAGGATGAATCCTATTACTTCGGTTGTGCACTGATTACATTGTATTATATATATCAGAGAAACAAAGCCATCGGGTGGAAGGAACTGCATCAGAGCTCAGACATAGGATTGTGCTGAGACACAGATCTGAGGAAGGCTCCAAAAATTCTGCTGCATTGAAGGTTCCTAAGAGCGCGGTGGCCTCCGTAATTCTTAAATAGAAGAACCAGGACTCTTCCTAGGTCACTCCGGCTGAGCTCCAGAGATCCGGTGTGGAGATGGGCGAAACTTTCAGAATGACAAGCAATTCAAAGCATCATGCCTGGTTTCCTTGAGACATGATGCTTAGAACTGAGGCCAAACAGAACAGTCTTGGTTTCATCCGACCAGAGAATCTTGTTCCTCGCAGTCTGAGAGTCCTTTACGCTCTTTCTTGCGGACTTTCTCTGAGGAGAGGCTTCTGTCTGGCCACTCTGTTATAAAGCTCAGATCAGTGGAGTGCTGCAGTGATGGATGTCCTTGAAGTTTCTCCCATCTTCCCATCTTGGATCCCTGGAGATCCAGATTGACCATCAGGATTCTTGGTCCCCTCTCTTACCAAGGCCCTTCTGACCTGACTGCTCTGTTTGGCCCGGGTGGCCAGGTCTTGGAAGAGTCCTGGTTGTTCCACTTTTCTTCCATTTAAGATTTATGGACGCCACTGTTCTCTTGGGAACCTTAAATGCGGCGGACATGTTTTTCTAGCCTTCTCCAGATGTGAACCTCAACACAATCCTGCCTCTGAGCTCTGCAGGCAGCTCCTTCCTCCTCATGTCTCGGTTTTTGTTCTGATGTGCACTGTCAGCTGTGGGACCTTCTATAGACAGCTGTGTGCATTTCCAAATTCGTGTCCAATCAGCTTAATTTACCACAGGTGGACATCTCTAAGATGATTCAGAGAAATTGGAGGCACCTGAGCTAAATTTCAAGTGTCACAGCAAAGTCTGAATACTAATGTAAATATGATATCTCAGTTGTTGCTTTTTAATACATTTGGAAAACTTAATAAAATTCGTTTTTTGTTTTGTCATCATGGGGCATTGAGTGTAGATTGATGCAGGGCTCACGTTTAGCCTCACAGAGGTGATAGCGTAGCTGTAGACTCTAAGCCGTGTTCAAAATGTTAAGTGGTATTCACCATTCGCAAACGCTTAATAAAATCATGTTGCATTCTTTATAATATGACAATGTGTTGCAATAAAACAAATGAAATGAAATGAAAGCTCTCTCTCTCTCTTTATATTACACTTATTGGTGATACAAAGTGCACTGTAGTCCAATTATCTATCCCCAAAAAAGTTAGGACCCAAACACTCCTTCACTTGCATGCAGTCGCTCCCTCTGTCTCAGACAATTGCCTGGCAGGGGCGAACGCACTCACAATGCCCTCTGTTACTGTGAGTGCGTGCTCTTTATACACTGCGAACTTTTGAACCACCTCTTGACCACAGCTTGAAGGGAGTTGAGACAATGGTTAGTAAACACACTGGAGTGAATGAAGGGATTAGGTATTAAATGACAGGATGTGCTTAAAGAAGAGCAGGTGGTGGTTGAGGAAAGGGCAGCTAAGCCTCGCAGGAGTGGAACATCATGCATCTCCTTGTTGCTTTTTCTCCATTTGCATCATCTTCATGCTCTGTCTTTATCGCTCCTGATCTTTCACACTTGTCCCCCGGTAGCTCATCTCCTCCTGTTCATTTCCCCCGCTTTCTATCTCCTCATCTCTCTGTGCTCTATCTCTATTGTCCGCTTCTACACAACCAGCGAAGCCTGCTCCTTAACTCAGGCCTCAGACAATTGACATTCATGAGGTTGGACATTCCGGTCCAGCCCCATTCATATGTACAGTAAGCAAAGGGACAAAAGCCACCTCACACACTGTAGGGCCCATCCCCCTCGTAGGGGTTGAAGGGGAGAACTGGGTGAACCTCAGTTGTGTCGCTATAAACGAAGCTACTACATTGTAGTGAATCTACAGCCCTCAAAAGGTAATTCTGTATGACCTTGCTGCTGACCTTGTTGTCGTGTTACTTGGTTGGCGCTGAAATTTGACCTCATCCTCGTCATATTTTCCAGCTGATATTACATCTAACTAACAAAAACCTCCAACCCAGCTTTCATGATTCTGTCCCGAAAACAACATGGTTGTAGCCAAATATGGCAGCAACTGCATCTGTCTCTAACCTCATATGCTTTCACGAGCAGATCTGATTTGGTGTGGATCTTTAACATGTCAAACTAAAGATAATCCGTCTTGCTTTGCAGAAACCTGGAACAGCATGACCCCCCCCCCGTGCATTTTTCCAGGGGTGCATTGTGGGTAAGAGTGGGAAGCTTCTCTCATCGGGGTGGTAATGAGTTTCTGAGCTCCCACTTGTCAACATAGTAAATCCACGTTTTATATCCGAAGCCCAGCACCCACCCTCTAGTTTTCACATCAGGGAAGCAACATGGCCTCAATATCCAGAGAAAAAACATTTCAGACCACAAGGTAAAGGCACACAGACAAAAACACTGCAGGGGAACTACGTGATAATCAATGTAAAGAGAAAAAAAAAACGGAGTATAGCATGCTCCAACACACATGCTGAAATAACTATGATGAATAGAGAAAACACAGACAGCCTGATGGAGCATTGTGTGTTTTGAGTATGGAGACAGACTGGGAAAGACGGGTGCGTGTTGGGTTTTGGGATTACCTCATGAACATGTGGTGTACCCCTCCTCCAACTGTGACCTAATGTGAACCAAGTCAAAGTTTAATTAGTACCTGTCTGTGGCACACCCGCTGTTGTTCTCACTCCTTTCTCTGCTCTCTCTCTCTCTTGCGTTTGTTTGCAATGTTTTTTTTTCTCGTTTTACAGATATCACATTGGCACAGAACTGTTAAATCTATTGAACAATGCTAGGTTAGATACATTTTTTTTTGTATTATTTAGGACACTGAGATCTGAATGAAAAGGTTGTTAATCAAAGTAAGATGCGTGCCAGCGGAGAAGTACTCCGGTCTGATGTTTAATAAGATCACTGTCCAAAGCAGCTCAGAGGCATGCGTTCTCTGCATTACCTCAGTGTTTACCTGTCCCAGTACTCAGAGTAGTTTGGCATGACACCTGCACCTATTTATATCTCAGTGGACATTGACAGGCATGTTGTACTGCAGACAGGTTTAGAAAGTATGTGTGAGGAACGCTGGGCGTGGCTATAAAGTGAATGATCTGTTATTTTTATTTTGCTGGTTAAACCATACTTTCACTACCGTCATTGCTTGGGTACATTATTACGTTTCACTTTACCCGATACAGACTATGGTAAATCCAAAAGTTAAAAAAAAAGAAGTAAAATACAACTGCATTCACGGGATCTATAAGCCATGTGAAAAAGTCATCATGGTTCTCTCTTTGTTGTTGCTTAAAAGACCCCAGTTAAGACCTTTTATCAGCAGGCCGATAAACCTCAGCTGAAAATGTATGATTTTGATTGGATGAGACCGTTTGCCTATGTGTTCTCATGTATACGATGTCAAAGTTAGAGCACTTGAACCACAGTCGGTGTAATGAGATCCTACACGACATCTGTAGTCTTTCACTATGACTTGAAAGCCATCCATAGGGAGTATTTTGGAACGCCCCCCACTCTGCGCATAATTTTATACCCAAAAAAATATCTTGATCAAATCCTATTTGCAGGTGTGCACCTGCACACCTGCTGCACATTTGATCCCCAGAGGTTTCACTCCCTAGCTGAATTGTCTTTAACTAGCATCCAATTACATTATGTAGTTGTTAAGGCACTGATTGTACAAAAGGCATTTAATGAATTTATTTCAAAAGAGCAAACTAGCAGGAAAGGGAGTTGCAGTGGACAGATGGACTTACCTTCTTAGAACAGACTAAAACAATGAGACTAAAGAAAGTAAATGACAGACAAGCTGAACATGGAGAAACATAAAAAGAGACAAGTCCAGGGACAGCGAGGGTACAAAAAGGCCCCTGACCTTTCTATTGTGATGAGATGGGCCCTCAGAGATGAGTCAGCCCTACAGCTGGAAAGGTCAGCAAGAACACAAGGTCAAGCCGACGCAGTCCGGCTATACTCAACATCAAAGACAAGTCCAGGGCCCGTCATGCTCCCTCTGAGCTGGGTTGAAAACAGCAGCACTAATCCCACCGACCACTCGCTGTCGCTGTTATGGAGAGGACAGAGGTCAGCTGGATGTACAAATCCTAATAAGTTGATTCCATTGTGGCAACTGGCTAAACTTAAAATGCTGTCTTTGATGTGCATTAGGGGTTTTGCCCCTTGGACCTGTCTTGTGTTTGATGAATAGAGAAAAGAATGCTGCTGAGTTAACATATGCCCTTTAGTGAGTAGTTTTATTAAAAGAATGATGCCTTTTTCTTCCTTGAAAGCAAATTGAACATCTCTTCTGAAAGGAGAATGAGAGAGAGTCTTACTAAATGAATGATTCATGAGTCTTAAAAATAATGGTCTCTCCACAGTGATTAGATCTGCAGGGAACACAACTTCAAAGTAAAATTTGATGAAATGCTGAAAATGTTTGTCAGCCATATAAGCTTCTTAGTTGGGAACTTTAAGGTCACAGTGGCTGCCTGATGGGAGAAAACATTATTACGTATGACCACGGGAGAGAGGGCTAATGTTCGGAAGGCCAGTCACTGGACTGCTTACCTTCATCAGTGCCCTTTTGCTCACCCCATCTTTGAAAGAATTTTAATGGAAAGATACCAAGGCAGATTTTGGAAATGAGATTATTGGGCAACTCTGTGCAGCTGCCCACTGTCTAATCTCCTCATGACAGCTCTGAAGTGAGGAGCCTCTTATCATCTGTCATTCCTGCTTAATCCCATGTGCCCCCAGTCATACACACCAACTGTTTGAAAACGTCAGGTCTCTCCTCCGAAACCTGAGCTCCTGCTACCATCATCTTAATGTCTGTTTGTGAAACTGTAGGAGAGTGTGACTGTGTGTTTTGGTACGTCTTTGCAAGTATGTTTACTTACCTTTAAATTGACTGAGGCTGATAGGTTTCACCCTCTAATTAAACAAGACTGTCTGGGTTGGTCGTTGAAGCCGCACCTCATCAAACCAACAGCTGGGCGGAATCAGGAAACCAGATAAGGAGCTGTGAGTGCTATCTGTGCTAAACTGGTCAGCCTCAGTGGGGAGTTTGTGAAGATTAAGAGGAGATTTTTTTTTTCTTTCCAACATGTGTGACAAACAGTCACCAGAAGAAGAGAGAAGTTGGCAGATGAGATGCCGCCAACAGTGCTCACTCACTGATTAAGAAACATTGGGTGCTATTAATACCACAGCTGAACTTAGCCCCAATCAGTTAATGGACCGTACTCGGTTCAGCTCATTGTTAGGTGTCGAAATATAAGAGAAAAACTCAATGCAAACTGTCCTAATATATATTAAAGATTTGTTTGATGATGATGATGATGTTTATTCTAATTAGATAAATGTGGGTATTTATAATCAATGAGCAAAATTGAGAAATTAACAGAAAATAAACAATCATTTGCGATAGGAAATGTGAAAAGATTGATTTTATTTCTGAGATACAAACAATTATATAACAGAAATGTCAATGAAACTGTCAAATGCAACCGTATGCCATGAGAAGCTTTCATTACAACATAAATATTTACAAAGTAAGAGTAAGTGTAATCATTGTGTTATACATGCTTTTATACAATGCATCATTTTGTAGACCACTGAGGTTCAACCATTGCAAATTCTTAACTTTATTATTTCTTTTTAGTTTCAACAAAACAATCAGTGCACAAATGCAGTCCAGTTTAATGGCTGCTTCTTAGTGATGATTAGGGGTGCTGTGCTAAAAGACCAGGTGTGATTGAACAGTTTTTCCAAACAGTTTTCTTTTCAGCCTGGGAGAATGTCACTATACCAGGGTCATAACCTTCAGGGAGGCAGGCTGGAACCGTCGAATCTTCTTCTTCAGTGCTCGGGAAGCTTTGATCCGGCAGGCTGGTGGCTCGGGGCGTGGGAGCTGCTGGAGGGGCCTTCCAGCAGCAGTGGGCCCCAGAGCAGCCTCAGCCCACACCAGGCCTCCCTCCTCCTCGTGGCTGTCCACCTGGTCCTCCTCGTCCAGGGACAGGCTGCTGTCGGAGTCCGAGAAGGACTGGAAGCTCTGGCTGGACTCGCTGTCCCCGAAGCGGTTGGTGGTGTTATCACTCATCTCCCCCTCGCTGCTTTCAGCGATGGTGGAGTGAAACAGGGAGGCGCATTCAGCTGAATACTCAGACTCGCATCTGGGTGGGTAGTGGCTGTGGAAAGGTGCTGGAGGGTATCTGGCATTAAGACTGTGGAAGAAAGAGTTGGAGGACACGGAGGATTGGAAGGGACGAGGACGTCCGATCCACTGCCCTGTCTTGGCGCTCATGCTGCGGACCATCTGCATGCTCCCTGGTGCCTCAGCACGGGGCTCTTTTGACCTCTGACGCTGAGCACATGAGGCCTGGAACATCTCTGCATTGCACGGCCCCTTGGCAGCCCCCTGCCTCCTCTTCCTCTGTTCTACAGGCTGCTCATACTCCACGCCCTGCGGTCTGCGGCCTTTGCTGGACTTTGTAACAGCAGGGATGGGATGCGGCTTTGGGTGAACCTTGTGGGTGTACATCACTCCTGGACTACAGTGGCTGGAGTCTGAACCCGAGCCCTGTCTGCGCTCCTCTGTGTGACAGGTGGTAAATTTCTGGGTCACTTTTCCCTTTCCAGACCTTCTCTGCTCCCCCTTGGTTCCACCACTGACCTCTCTGCTCCTTTCACCAGAGGAGTATCCATGTTGCTGCCTCATTGCCCGAGGCTTATCACTGCTTTTTCTTCTCAGTTTCACGGCTTTGGTTTTACGGTCTGCCTGCCTCACCTTGACCCTCTGAGATCCGGCTGGGACAAATTTGGCGTGGACGAACTCAGGGGAAGCTGCGTGACCAGCCTGAACCTCGTAGGCTTGACTCTCTTCTGTGCTGGAGCTTTGGGCCATCACCGGTCTTTGTCTATGGCCCTTCCTCTCTTGTGTTCTTGATTCTGGATCATCCCCACATCTCTTCTCTGAGTGGCTTCTTGCTAGACTTTCATATTCTCCTTGGGACCTATCGTTCCTCTTGAGGGACGAGGTGGTGACGTCATCGGAGCTGTACTCCCTCATGGCAACAGGATAGGAGTACCGGTATGAAACCTCCTGAGTTCTCGCTGACTGTTTGTGGTTTGTGTTATCAGCTGGTTCTTGGCTGGAGTATGTCATGCAGTGTCTCCTCTGGTCGTTATCTAGTGGGATGATGTTTGTGGTCTGAGCTGAAAGAGGCTGCAGCATGCACACCTTTTGCTGAGACACTTCAGGAAACACAGTTACAACTTCGCTGGGCTTCCTGTGGTAGTCCCTGTGTGTCTGCAGAGTCTCTGTGCCTGTTTCACTCTGGATTCTGCTGAAGCTGCGCTGGAGGAGCTTGTCAATGTAACCCAGGGTCTTGGTGTCATAAGCCATTTGTGCCCTCTGAAGGGTGTCAGAACCATTCACTGGTCCTTGGCCCTCTAGAAGTCCAGGTGTAGCTGGGTTGCCTCCAGTGGAAAAAATTGGGCTCTGGAGAGCCACAGCATGGAGGGGGCTGGGGTAGTGGTACACTTCAGTGCCGCTGCGGGACACCAGGTTGCTCTGAAACTTGGGGTCCACTGTGGAGGTTTTCAGGTGTGGACCCATTGAGGGTTTCTTCACGTCCACGGATCTGTAGTAGCTTGGTCCTTGAGCCATCATCCTATCAAGATCACCTGACGACACAAAAATACAGATCAACCTTTCAAATCGCTCATTCACTGAAATTGCACATTATTATGCAGCAAAATATATATTAAGTTGCTTGGCAACAACAGTTGCATGGCTCCTGTTACTACATTAAATTAGACATTAAGAGTTGTGGTTACCTGTTGATACAGGTCTTGGTCGAGCCTGTTCGGTGCCTGTAGTGCTTGCTCGGATCCTGCTGCTCCCCAAATGGAGGCCTGTGGCCCGCGGAGGGTTGGGCTGGGTAGTGCTCTCATCAGCCGAACGTCGGCGGCACACATCAACTTGTGAGGGAGGGCTAATGAGGGAATTAGCAGGGTTCATGGGAAGGAGAAGAAGGCTTGTCTGGGACGATGACAGACATTCGCTATACACCGAGGTGCAGGAGTTAGACAGGGAGTAGGAGCCGCCATCGCTGAGCTCATAAAAACCTGGAGAGATCAGATGAGTATTAATCTCAGTATTTTACATCATGTTGGATGAATGTACTACTTGCATATTATTATATTACTTGTGTATTGTGCAGTTTTAGTGTGTGTGTTCACACCTGAACTTGGCCTGCTGTCACTCTCCAGCTGCTCTGTGGAGGCCTTGCTCACATCCAGCTTCAGCTCGCTGATCTGTTGGTCCAGCTGCTGCAAGTGAGACTTCAGGCCTACATCCTGTTTCCGAAGACGAGACTGTAAAAGAGACAGCACACGACATTTTAGCCAACCCCTGACAAACATGTGCAGTACAACCTAATCCAAAAGGGAAGTCTAATTAGATTTTCTCAGGGAAAGAAGGGAGTTATGCAATAAAGCTCCACATGCACACACATGCATGCAATTACACAGATGCTCTCTGTGCATGTGTATGAAAAGTAAAATTAGTCACAAAGGTCAGAGTGTGCGTTAGCAATGCTATAATTTGATTAGGATGAGGTCTTTTGTTCCGATAAAGGATGCTCTAATGTACAGCCATCAGAAAAACAAAAGGGACTCAGCTGTGGCTGATGATTAACCTCAGCAGGACATGGGGGGGGCATGGAAGAAGCAGTGGTGGGTAACTCATTTCTCCCCCACAGCGAGGGCCTGGCCATTGTGTAAACTACTAGAGGAGGAAAGCTTGGGGGTTGGGATGAAGGGCTGTTTGCTTTGTAGCTAAGGCTGAGCATTTACTGTTACAGTGGCTCTTGAGATGAGGACTGGGGGGGTGGGGGGTCAATGCCTGGAAAATGCAGTTTAATTACTGTTTCACTCTCTTACAAGATCAAGTTGGGTCTATTGCAATAAAGAGACCTCCTGTGAAAGGTTTCAGCCTCTACATGTGTCTCTCACTGTGCTTTTAGATGGGGTGTTGTAAGTATGCAGTTGCTGTATTTTGTGTGAATGTAAAACAAAATTGAAATTTGATGCTGGCCAACTGCTTTATAATTTACCCTTCGATGCATCTGCTGAAAGTCAAACACAGCGCCTTACTCCCTGTGCGTCCTCTAAACGTTTGTAACAGCAGCCTACGTGGAAAAAGCTTGTCATGGAAAAAACTCCACAGAGCCAGTTGTCTCCAACACTCACGTTGCCTCTCTGGACTGACACTGCGTGTCATTCACAGCAAAAATATCCACCTTTAAAAAAACACTACCAAATACCTTTTTTTTAATTTCCTGGCATTAGTGGTTAATGATTGAGGTGCAGCCCCCCTGCAGTCTCCACATGCATTGTGTGCGCGCACATACACAACTCAAAGTCCTCTTGGTCCTGCAATGAACCTTGATTTATGACACCTATCCTACCTCCTACCCCCAGCTGGGAGCATTAAAGTTTGTCTGGTAATAATTGAAGACTGAATGTGCATGAGCATCAGCTGACGCTCAGATTCAAACGGACGTTTTTACTCCAAGAACGATTAAACTGTTAATTTGAGCCCAGTGTTAGTACCGGCCTTATAAATAAGATGTGTATTAAAATTAGAAACATCACGGTGACACCAAACTACAGCACACGCATACTGTTCCTAGACAGGTATTTTAATTATTCAGCTTTATGATTTTTATGATTTAAAACGACTTCCTACCAGCTGTTGCTTCAGGGCTGTCAGGGTCGCCTCCAGCCGCTGCTCCTCAGCCCCCATCATCCTGGGAGCCTCCGGGCCTGCGTGGACAGAGGTGACGGGCTCCTCTCGGTCCATCCTCAGCGCCCAGGTCACCATGTCGCTCTGTCTTTCCTTCAGCAGATGCAGCTCCTGCAGCCCGGCCAGAGCAGCGTGCAGCCTCTCCCCGACCCTGCTGCGGTCCACTCCGGCTGCGGCACTCATCATCCCCGCACAAGACCCCTTCCTGCTCAGCATGCTGGAGAGAGGCGTCCGGGCATTATCCAGAAACAAAATGCTGTAAAAGAAACGTCCTCGTCCAGCCCGTGCTCCTCGCTGGATAACTGCTGGGTTAGCTTCTGTCTTGATGTTGACCTGGTTAGTTTTTAAACTACCTGTTAGAAGAAATCTCGAGCACAGGGGAGAGACTGAGCTCCTCCCACAGACCAAATGGCCCTCCTTCCTATTGGCTGGCCACTGGCCTCCAGTGAACATCTGGTACTAATCCTCCCCATTCAAGTGCTCGCTAAAACTGCCCGGGCATGTACTAAGTTCATCTGCATAATACCACATGGCATGATGGGCATATTATTATGCTATTTCCACTACTCTTTTGTTGTGATTATTCTCTCCGGTAGTAAGCTAAGCACAGACAGACTTTGCGCTCAACTTTGTGAAAGTCTTCGACTGTAAATAGTAGTAATACTTCAAGGGAAGTAAATGGGTTAGTACATAAGTCAAGTCTTCTTCTCATTAAACCAATAAACAAAATAAAACAAAACAAAACAAAACGTAATCATCTGAAGAGCATTTATTTCAGCAGATTAGGCAGGAAATCCACACATTTTCGGCTTGCTACTATAACTGTGTAAAACTCAAAACTTTAAAACGCATTTACATTGAATGGATCTGTATCATATCAATCACTTTTTTTATTTTTATTTTAATTTTAAATCTCCATCATTATTAAATAAATCCTCCTCGAAAACTACATCCGAACAAATTCATTCAGTAGTATTTTGCCTTGGAAACAGAGACTTGAAATAAAACATTCAAATCAGACTGCCATGGCAACATAGATCAGTGATAAATGAATGACGCTCCCTTGTGGCAGTAAAGATTGCTACAGTTTCATGGCAACTGATGGCATTCAGATTTCTCTGACAAAAGCAGTGATGAAACATCTGATACATAAACAGATATTCCATTTCTATAAAACTCAAACAACTAGAAAAATATAATGCATCGATGAAAAGTTACTCTTCAGTTTGTTGACCTGCACATGGACCCATGACCTTGGTTTGAGACACACATGGGCCTATGAGTCTCTGTTAGACTGAGAAGTCAGCTACCTATAAATGATCTTCAAATGCAAGTCTACACTTGATAAAGATAAAGAGAGAAGAGCGAAAACTTTTTTTTTTTTGAAATGGGACGATAGAACAGTACTTCATTATGGCAGTGGTTCTCAAAGTGGGGTTTTGGGACCAGCAGGGGTCCTTGAAGGGGTTCCCAGCAAAAAGGGGAATAATTTATTTTCATTGTAATTTCATCCTACAAATGACTACAATCACAAAACAAAAGACAGCAACTACAAATGACCTGACTGCACGTGTGTTGTTTGTGTCTCTTTTAGTCTCTTTTGGTAAATTTTAGTCTTTGTGGTTGTTTTGTGTCTTTTTTACTGTTCTCTATGACTTTCAGACAAGAAATACAACAGTTGATACAGAGGCTCTGAGGGCCCCCTGACCTCTTGAGGCCCTGCACCGGTTCCTAGTAGGCCTGTTTGTTAATCCATCCATGAGAAAAGATAGCATTTATTTAATAATGAGCAGGGCCTTGAGCTAGGAGAAGCAATGTGGTGAAGTAAAGCATTAAATTATCCTCCCCCAACAAAATAAGCCAAACTATTGCAATTAAATACAATCAATGAAACAAGCTTGTTGTTTCTCATTTAATCTTTAAATACATGACTGTTAAAAATCATATCACATGTCTCAATTGTTCAATATTTTATCTTTGTTGCTAGTTTAAATCTATCTAGTATAAATCTTCAGAACAATGTGACTCAGAGGACAGGTATTCCTGTTCTGCTCTTCCCACCTGAGCTGCCGTTCCTCTAACTGAGACGAGGGAAGCACTTGTTCTCATCGTCAATCATCTGATAACAAATAAATAAGGGAATGATTGAGCCCTCATCACGGGCCAAGGCAACATGAGGTTGGCTACAGACTATTCACTTACACTGTTCCCGCTGTATCACAGGTGGGGAGATTCTTTCATGCTGATATCTGCAGCTATCTCGAAACCCGAGTTCAAAGGAAATACCAAAATACCAGGAGGGGTGTACACCTGTGTGTGTGTGTGTGTGTGTGTGTGTGTGTGTGTGTGTACGGTCTGATCATAGATAAGATAAAATCAAAGTATTTTAAATCCCAGTTTAATAAAATTATCTTCCTGTTCACTAGCATGTGGATTATTTTCTCACCTAATTCACACAGTCAAAAAACAATTGTGCAATGAATTTAAAATAATTGTCCAAGATAATTATCCTTCTTGACCTTCAGACACTAGAGGGCAGTGTCACACTGACTCTCAATCTAGTGAGATTAGTTTTATCCTCCTGCGTATCACTGTAGGATCGCCTGGGATTGTGAACTGAATGATTCTAATTGCAAAATGAAGCAGTTTCACTCTTTCACATTGCAGTTGATCGTGACATTTCCAGTTTTCAGGTGATATGGAGCTAAATCACTTGTTTACTCATCCCTGATTGCAAAAAGACATCCCCATCACTTTGATGGGCCCCTCATCAAGATGATCACATTATAGCAAATATATACAGCATTGTGAAGCCCACTCCTCACAGGGATAGCGTCATGTCCTTGTGATGCTGCTGGGATACAACACTGTATTGTGATGCCTGGATGTCCCTCTGCCCCCATCCCCTTCAAAGCACTTCCTCCAGGGTGACATCAGCTGGGGTGCTGCTTCCAAAAAGGTGGTCTCTTTTTTTTTTTTTTTTTTTAAGAAATCAAGCGTGGGCTTTGTGCTGGATTCAGTAAGACTCTCCCAAAACTCATCCATACACACACACAAAAAACAACTTTTTACCTACCTACCTTTGTGAGGCCAAACCCGAAAAGCTTTGTCTCACTGGAGGTTTTCTCTTTGTGTGGCTTTTTCTTTGTGTTCTGCATTTATCAGCAGATTTTCCATCCTCCCTGCTTTTTTTTTTTTTTTTTTCCATCCACTTAAGAAATGATAAAGCAGCCAAATGTTGATAACAAAACAAAAGCACACGGGCAGGGATCCTTTTTACTGTTTCCATGAACAGCCGCAGTGGAAAGAGTGTTTGTACCTGCTCAGGTAGATACAGACGAGAACAATGGAAGATGCTGCCACAAACAGGATGTGTGGGATGGAAGTCGGAGGGGTAAACATGGTGTGTTGTCATATGTGGGACTGAGCGAGTGTCTAGAAGGAGCCGCAGAGTCAATCTGTTGTCAGCTCTGCATACACGGGGGGAAAAAAAACAAGCCTTTCACGAGTAGGTATTATGAGCTTACAACTTCAAAGGAGGAAAATCTGATATGACACATAAGACACTGTGATGTTTTAAGAAAAAGGCAGAAATCCTATGTTGGGCGTTTTTGTTGATTTTGAGCTGTTTTCCGGGGGTTTGTGTATTTTCACATATTTCCCTGTGTGCGTCTTGTTCTTGTTGCGTGTCAGGGGATTCCCATGCAGGTACTCTAATTGAAAATCCCTTTTCCCAGGTATTCTGTCATCAACAAAGGCAAAGATTTTCAGAGATCAAAGTGGCCTCTTGTGGCTGACAACTGAGCCTCCCTCGCTCTGCCACCTCTGACCACTGCAGTGCCACAACACAAGTATTAGTTGTTTTAATGAATGAATGAAGAAAGAAACCTACTTTTTGATGTTAACGTGCAGCCGCTCACCAGATGTCTTCCTCTGCTGCAGAGTTACTGAGGGAGATTGTGGAATGGCAATGAAATGCATCTGTTCTTTAGCCGCAGCTTCTTATATAGATATATCCTCTTAAAGAAGGGCCTCCAGTGAATTCATCTCCATGGTTTTGGCTGTTTTGAAAGGTTAGACTTATTTTTAATGCCCCAAGTGATTTCTAATCTAAAAAAGCTCCAACTGTATCTCACCCATGAGACATGTCAGGGATTCCAGTGCGCTGGCCGGCAAGTCCTCGGGCTTAAAGTCAAGAAATGGAAAGTAGAATTCTCATTTGTTTTTCTAAATGTCTTGGAAACTTCCAGTGAAACCCGTACTCTAAAGTGCATTCAAGAAACATGTGATTTTGACTGATATCAGTGTGATAGTTCCCAAGGTTTTACAAGGTATTATGAGATATGTTCTGCTTCATAACTGGTAGCGCCAACAGTTACTGTCAAACCTACTTGAGAGCAAAAGCGCAGACAGTCACTGCACCATCCACCATGTCAGTTTCCAATTCATTCTCAGCGGAGCAGCTCCAGGATTTATCTCCTGATGAAATCCCAGATTAGAGACTCGTTTCTGTGGGCTGTAGCTTTGATTCAGAGTTGTTCATGCCAAGAAATGTTGAACGAACTGTCTAATGCCGTTGGAATTCTCTTTAAGGTTACTTTACTTAATCCAATAATATTTGATTAAATAATACAGTGGGATATCTGTTAAAGCAGACATAAAATGGGTTCCTTCGGGTATATAAATCAGATTGTGAGAAGCTTATAATGTACTCATGAGGATTTTTGAGTTCTGTAAGTTTATAAAAAAGGCCAACTGAATAAAAAGGAAAAGCTGTTTTGTTGGCTGATGGAGGCTTGTCCTCGGTGGTGAACCTGATCAGTCATATCTCTCTC
Organism: Seriola lalandi dorsalis; assembly: GCF_002814215.2. Lineage (NCBI taxonomy): Eukaryota > Metazoa > Chordata > Actinopteri > Carangiformes > Carangidae > Seriola > Seriola lalandi. Next base: position 2,007,595 of record NW_019525023.1, read on the forward strand.
TATCATCATGTCCGCCGAGTGTTGCACTACCTCTTCAGACTTTGAGTAGATTTTGCCATCCGAGTGCGGCACCCCTGCACATGAGAGAGACCTTTATGCTGAACGCTCGCAAAATTATCTCCTCATGAAATTTTATTTGAGCAGAACAAATTTTTGTTGATTTAGCAGGAGAGGGAGGCTTCCATGCTGCACTCCTGCAAATCATAAAGACATAAGTCTGAATTATCTAATTTAGCATTGCCTTACCTATGAATGCAGACTGCTGCTTTAAGCCAAGTTCCAGTGGACGGTCTATTCCTCGTGTGTGACAAGCTGGGTGAGCTGTTTGGAAAAAGTCTTTTTTTTTTCTCCCCCCCATGTAACCTTAAGCAGATTTGTCAAAGGGCGCAGTGTGCCGGGCACAATTGCTTCGAATGTGATGTGAAGTTTTTATCATATTTATATGTTTACACCTGCTTCACCCACAAGTATTTTATGGAGGTTTGAGATTGACTTCTGTGTGTACAGTATAAGTGTCTGTTGGAGCTTCAGAAGGAGAAAAACAGAATTAAGTAGATACAATTCTGAAAGACATCATTTACCTGGGGGACGGCTACATTTCAGCCATGGATGTAAAAGTGTCAAAGTCCTTACAAGGGAGTCTTACCATGGTGAGTCTCAAATGGCCCGTATCTTTTCATAGGCAGGGAGACAGACGCCTGAGCTGTGTAGAACTTGGACATCGTACTTAACTGACCCTGTCCGCAGAGCCCTGGAGACCCACGCTACTTTGCAACCTCTTCTGAGTGCGGAATAAACTGAATTCCACATCTACTTCTAAAAGGAACACTATTACTCCATTGCTAATCACATTTAAATGATGAAATAGTTTTGGACTGACCACACAATATCACAGCCTACTATGGTTTACTAGCTGTCTATGTTCTGCTTCTGCCCACACAGCACAACAGATTATTTCTTCTATTATTGCGGCTCTGTAGGGATAGTTCTTATTAGACAGAATCAAGCAACCTCTATCTCAGCATGTGCAACAAAGTAGGGCATAGTGAAGGGCACTGACATTTCTTTTGGTCAAAGATGTTCATTGTGCAACAGCGGTTGAGTCAGCAAATTTTTGGATAACACAACTGTGGTTCAACTGAGCCGCCCAAAGAGATGCTTTGTGAAATTGTGCATAAAGAACTGCTGTTCTGAAGACAATTTGTTTTCTGTTTTTAGCCTCTCTAGCTGTGTGGTTCCAGGGTTGGTAATGTTTGGTCCAGACTGAAATGTCTAAACAACCACAGAGTGGATTGCCATCAAATATGTTACAGATATCCATGATGCCCAGGGGATGAATCTTTATGACTTCGCTCATCCCCTGACTTTCTTTCAGCGCCACCACGAGGTTCATGTTTACGATTTTGAGTGAAATGTTTTGGCAGGCATTGGATGGATTGCCATGAAATTCTGTCCAGACATTAATGGCCCCCTCAGGATGATTTGTAATAACTCTGGCGATCATTAACTTTTTTATTTAGCTCCATCTGGTCAACATTTTAACTGTATATTAACTGTATATAACACTGTATATTATATTATTATAGTTTATGACCAAATAACTAATGACATTCCCATTGGTCTATCAGTATGCTCAAATGCTAGAATAATATGGAAACCATGTTGAACATAATATATACAGTCGGACTTTCTACCAACCTTGTAGCCTATTGACATTAAATGTCTTTTCTGTATTATCATCTGGTGAAAATTGTATTAGACATGGCCACGTAGATAGTGTTCAAAATCTGAAGAACTCAACTGAACCTGAAAAAGTGCAAAGGAAAGAATTTAAAATGAAGAGCATCCACCTTCTTTTACGCACAAACAGATGCACACGTAGAGAGGAAGTCTGTTGTCCAACCCAGCATCTGTGAAGGGAAGCTCTGCTGTCATAGAAAGCTACAATACAATGTCAGCTGTTGTGTCCTTTGTCCTGTGTGCACTGTTTATGTATGTTTATCAAGATGGTGGCAGGGACATAAAAGCCTGGTTTGGCTGCAACAACTAAATCTCCTCTCGTCCTTTCAGAACGGCAGCTATGTTGACGGAGCAAGTTTCTTCTTGTAGACAGGAACACCAGCAGACGTGGCTTTAGACATCCACTAAGCTATCACAATGCATTTGCAACACAAACTCAGACTCGGGAGAACCAAACCTGCCTTGTCTAAACTTCCCTCATGTCTGATCAGCAACTGATTCTGGAATCTGATCCTGGCATCAAATCTTCATGAGGCGAGTTTGTGCGGAGATATTTAGCACTGAGTTTTGGGTTCACATGGATTTAACCACAGGTTATACAGGTTGAGCTGTGAAATGTTGTAACCTCTGTCTCCATGCAGGTGTGCAAATTTAAGAGGCCTCTTTATTTGCAGAATCACCAGAAGTTTTTTTCCACCCTTGGGGAGTGGGACAGAGTTGCCCCCTTTACAATCAGTCAGTCCACACAGAATTGTTATTCATCAAACAAGGAGACACACAACTGCCGCCGTCATCTTCCCCTTGTTCAGAAATAGAACAAGGCAAAGTGCTGCTCCAGCTGTCTGCTTCCAAGACATGAGATCTTCTCTGCTCAGCGCTGATGACAACTCAATGTGCTGTGCGGTTTGTGACCGCCACCCCCGACCCCCATCCGTCAACCCAAAGCAAAACAACCTGCAGCTCTCTCCTCGGTTGCACTCAACAGGAAAACACCAGACTCAGGTGATCTTGTGCAGAACCAGTGTGAGCCTGCGTGTGAGTTAATTACACCTGATAGTTTGACGAACTGAAGCTCATATCACTTCAAGCCAGCTCAATCAAAATAATACATCAGAGCACATTAATTTGAACAACAGAGGAGATCAAATGTAAAACCCCAGGCTGACCCCTGAACACTTGCTCCTGAACCCTTCACCCCCTCCTCTGGTGTGCTAATCCTCCTGGAGCCCTCCATGGGAGCTCATGTGGCCCGGAGGAGATGGACCAGAGGAGGATGAGGCTGACAGCACCAACACAGCTGGCCCGTAGAGCCAGCCATGAGCTGGGATTGTGGAAGCCTCCTTGCACCCACTTTCGCAGATGTTTGATGGTCCCTGATGAGGAGGAAAACTCACTTGTCCTGCGCCGTGCCCGCCATGTGCTCGCCCCTTCAGAAACCACACTCCATGGAGAACATAGCGTGCTGGCCAGTGATCTGATGGCTGCGAGAGCCTGTACGTGAGTGTGTTTCATTAGACACAGGACCACACAAGACTGTTGTTGGGTATTTCCATAAACATTTGAAATAAAAGGCAACATCTATCAAAAGCACCAGATTAAAGTTTGATTTTGCACAAACAAAGACTTGGGGCCGCTTTGCCAGAGCCGTCATAGAACAAAACTCTGCTGAAAAATGTACCTTTTGTTTTTGAGGCGTTTCGCCACAACCTCTGTAACTGAAGTCATTTATGTTATGAGCAGACATTTAAGGGGGCCCATACAGGGACGACAGGATCAGTCGTAGTGCGTTTTCCTTCCCGGGACTTTTATTTCTTTGCATTTTCAACTCAGAGACGAACTCACAAACATCACATCTACAAGTTTGTTTCTGCTAATCTGTCAAACAGGGCTCGGCACAATGAGAGAAACAATAGCCATGAATCTCTCCCTGAGGAGGAACAATTATCTTTCCCTCCTATCAGGGAAAGAGTGAGGATTAGGAGTGTTTGTAACAAGATAATGTGCAGCAAATGTTTGCAAATTCCTCTGCATCACCCCTCACATATTTGAAGAATGAGAGCTCTAAACTGTACTAGCAGACTGTTAAGCTCTTGTTTTATACAGAATGATATCCTCCTTTGACCAGGGCATGACACCTTATACTGTATAGTGGGAGCCAAAGGTCACGCTGCAGAGCACATGGAGCCATTTATAAAATGTCAGAGAGTAGTTGGTGGAGGCTGTGGGAAAGTTTTATCTGTTGTCCGGCTTAAATCCTCTTTGTTGAAGGTTCAACTCGCATTATGTTTATTGAAGTTGGGAGAGGAATCAAAGCTATTCCAGTGTGACAGGAAGACATGAGAGATTTTGGAGATGTCATGTGCAGGGATGGTAAGAGGTCTTCACTGCCTTTATTGGTCATATATTTTTCCTGACAAGGTCTACAAAGCACTTATGTAAATCCTCCCAGTATCACGTATCAGGTCAGGTATTTGAAAAGGTACGGCCAGACAACTATTTAAATCAGTGTCCCAGCTCTGAATTAAATTATCACTGTGTTTGGATGGCAAATAGATTTTGATGGAGTGGCTGATAGCACAGACGTGTTTCTGGACACGACTGGGTTGCTGAGTTTCCCAGCTGCCTCAGCCAAGAGCTGAGACGCGTGATTAGAAAGGGAAATTTTTTGGGTGAAATAAAAAACTCCATCCCTGACATTTTCTTGGGGTGAAAAAGTTGTGAACTACAGGGGAGAGGCAGGGGCCAAGGCCCAATAATATAGCCCTTCTCTCCAAGGCCAGGTCTGACGCAGGGAGCCCGACACTCTGCAGGTTGGGACAGAGCAGGTCTGTGTGGTGAGCCAACCACAGAAACTCTGTCACCTCTCTGCTCCGCGTGGAAACCCCTGTGTGCTGTCGCTAACAGCGTCCCACAACAGCCACATGTTGACTCTGTTAATTTGTGAAGCATCACCGGCATTTTGTTTCACGCATAAAGATGTTTACAGATTATAACTGCTACTGATTTAAGAAACTGTTAGTCAGCCAGAGGTCACATGGTAACTGACTAAAGGATCAACTCAACTAACAAATATTTATTGCACAGACATGAGAGTGGTATTGATCTTCTTATCTAACTCTCGGCAAGAAAGTAAATTAGCATGTTTTCCCAAATGTTAAACTATGTTTTAAATAATGATCCAGGCTAAACAATACAGCCACTAATGACATAAAGTTGTGAAGTTCTATGCATCTACTCCCAGAAGTTTCTGAGAGGAAATCATCATCTGTATTAGAAAGTTCAAGGATTGTATAAGGTCTGGTAACCAGGTGTTTGAGCAACACACATTTTATATTAAAACTGAATATTTTTTGCTGATTTTTTCAATTAATAACACTCATTAAAGCCAACATCTATTGTTGAAATCCATGTGTCAAGATCCGTGTTGGAATTTGTACATCTGTGCTTATTTTTGGGGAAAAAAACATTTGAATAGAAAATTTATGCTCTTGTGTTTGAGTTTAAGAGCTAAAGTCAGCATGAGTAAAAGTTAGCTGCCATTACACAAGCTGGTTTTCCTCCTGCAGTAATGTTTCAGTATTTACAATATTTCTTACATTTGTGGTTTTTGGTGAAATGGGAAATCTACAACTAGCAGATGTACTGCCATACAATTTCTAAGCCCAGTAAAACTTTAATTTGTAAGCTACAATAGTCATCAGTTAATCAGGAGTAAAAGTTTTAACTTACATAAATGTTAATTGATGTAAAACTCTATCATAGAAAGTTATTGTTAAATCCAGCCTTCACACAGCGGAAGAAAGCGGGTTTTGTTGTGATAGAATCTGTCCCACGTCCCACTGTCCCACCCTGTGAGGTCCAGCTCACGTCAGATCCCCCTGCCAGTTAAAACCACCATTTACTGATTAGTTCCTATCAGCTCTCTGTTTGACGGGGATGTGCATAGTGAGAAGCCCTGGGTATCTCTTTGGGTATCTGAGCTATGTAAACTCACTGCTGTGGGTCATGGAACAACTCCTTCCTCCCAGATCTGCACAGGGAGACGGTGGCCTGGGTAGAGCATAACAGATTACTTTCACAGCTCTGGTCGGCAGGATGAGTCACAGATAGTGTCATCACCATGATGAGACAAAGAGGAAAGTGCCAGGGTGCCATGTCTTTATCAGGATTGCTCATCTTTCACTCAACTGCAAGAAAATGCAAGAAAGGTTGGCTAGTATTAAGGGTAATCAAAGATATGGGTATTGATCACATCATTACAATTTGTAATGCCATAACAAGCAACATTTGTGATTGCCAGTACCAGGAAAGTCATGATCTTGTTCCAACTTGTCAAAACTCATTTACTCTGCTTTTGTGTCAGTTAGAGCGAACAAAAACTACAACTAGGCAAGAGATTTTGAAACACACATCCATTCCAAAACACTTTACAGCTTCACAAAACTCAAATGATTTCCATCGCAGTTTAAACTCTAGTCATGTGTTTCTGTTTAACGTTTCGGCAAGTTGCTAAGAAAGGGCTTGTTGACCGTGTATCACTGTTCCTGCTACAATTAAGTCACCAACCTGCCACACACTCTGTGCCCTGTGGCATCGAAAGGTTACATCACTGAGTTACGCTAATGCTAACAGACAAAGGTTATAGCGTTTTTCATGGTGAATTTATGTGCATGGAAGAGATATCCACAACTACAAATCAAGAGCGTGGAATAGGGGCTTTGCATGGGGGAATAGGGGCATGTGTTGCCTGGCGAATGAATAGACTCTACAAGGTAGGTCTCGGTAGGTTAAATGAAGAGTTGAATTTTGACGCTCTGGACAGATTTTATACTAATGAAAACGTATTAATGATAGGCAAAGAAAAATATCAGGATTGGAAGCAGGGTGGGGAGCCAGACATAGCTAAATCACATATAAAAAGCCAATAAAAACTTAGCAAAATGAGGCATGAATGCTTTCTTGTGCCACCAAATATTAGATTATGCAAGTAATCCTTTCAGTCAGCGATGGCTTGGAATTCGAGGAGGCAATGAAGGCCAAGTCGTGTCAAGCCGTCAACTCCTTTCGCCAGCTCGTCGCTACTCAGTCCCCGCTGGTTGTGATTGATGACCATGGCTTATACATGACCTAGCCCAGTGAGGAGCCTTCCCAGCACTGACCAACACTGAACACTACAGGGTTTTACTCAGCCTACATTAGGTAAAAAGAGCCATAATGTAGCCCCATAATTCTTGGATGTTGATATTTTCTTGCGAGCAAATCAAGTACACACCTTGATATTGTGGGCTTAGACCCAGCGTACTGTCTGTAAGGAGCCATAAAACCTACGTTTTTGAACCGGATGGGTTAAGTGGAGAGTTTGAACTTACAAAAATATGCCTCTTTCAAGGTTTTTGATTTCCAGTTGGTGTTTGCCAGACGTTCTTCGGAGTTGCAACATAATCTACATTATGATGTTTTCATAAAGATAAACCTTCACTCTGCTGGGTTCAATCCCAGCATGGCAACATCGCAGCTCCATCTTCAGGTGCCAACTGTGAACGTTACACCTGATTTTATTGACAACTGTAATGATTACATTTCATATACTGTAATTTCTACAGTCAAAATATTGTCTCAAAACCCGAGAAACGGTATGGTGCAGGCTCTAAACAAAATACACACACAAGGAAGCGTTTGTGGGGGGAAAATCCTGTTTGCTTACACTGCAAATGTTGGTTTTAATAATTTCAGTAAAAGCGGTGTCACGCCGTGTTTTTTGCTCTGGAATTCTCTAGGTGGAATCATTTAAAGATGACAAATTGCTGGCAGAGGATAGAGACGGAGACGGTGAGATAACAGCGAGGTACTGAGAGTGTGGGAAGGGAAGACAAAGTGAGAGAGAGTGGGTAGAGCCTTTCTGTCTGAGTGCATGTAGACCTTTTATGCAGTGGGGGAAGTTTGAGCTCTGAATTATCTACACTGTTTGAAATCCCCATCCCTCTTGTGTCTTGGCAGACGAGCCACAGGCCGGGTGTCCATGTGGGTGACTGTAAATGAAACATTCCGTGCTGGGTTCAGGACGGGGTTCCTCTTGACTCATCGTCCGTCATTGCATAAAGCTCACTCTCTCCCGTGAAGCAGCCCATTCTTCTGTCCACGGTGAGCCCCGCAGTAAATTCTCAGGGCCCTCATTGTTGAAAGCCCCATCACCTCCCTGGATGCCTGTATCTCCCAAATCCACCTCTTGTGAACATCTGCAACACACAACTGTGGCTGGGGCATCTGTGTTCACCTCAGTGACGCTGCAGGCAAACCCAAGTGGATTATCTTAAAAAGTAATCAGAAGTAAACACCTGCATGAGTTTTGCCACTGATTCAGAACAAGTCTCTTTGTGCTCTGCTGAAAATGAAGACAAACTGAGACCAAATCAGGCCGAAGCCATTCGTTCTCAGGCAATAAACTCATTTTTAAACATTTATTTATCTAAGGAAAGGGATTGCTGAGCTTGCATGATCTTTTTCAGTAGCACCTTGCTTCACATTTTGTATAATTACACGCATTTACACCTGGGAGCACCCCAGTGCAAACACTGCTGTTGTATAGTGAGCTGCTGTACAGGGGTAACGGTGCTCAGTGCCTTGCTCAAGGGCACCTTGACAGAAGCCACCGACAGAGAAGCCAGTAAAAGACTTTCAGAGATAATAAACTATAGAGTAAGTGCAGAGATGGACATTTTTGTGGATGCTAAAACTTGCACTTTGACTCTGTTTGGTGAGTTGCTGAGTCCGACTCTTAATTTGCAGGTGTTTATGTGACTAATTCTTCATAATGCATTTTGGAGAGGAGTGAAAAGCTCTCCTCGGGGAGTGAACGGGCCCGGGTAGCCCTCACATCTGAAGAGTGGCCTAATGGAAGAGCAAACACAGTGATTACCAAAGCCCCTTTACAAGGAGCAGCCTGCAGTGAGAGTGGAGTGCTGCACCTGAACAAGCATGTGTGGACATCCATGGCCAGAGTTGACTGTATCTTAATGAGTTTATACATAGTTTTGTCTTTCACTTTGAGTATGTCTGTGCAACCGCATGAGTAAGGTTTTGCCTCCTGTTTCGGATGCTCCACAGTGACGTTAAATTCTTTAAAAGTTTGTGCAGCTAGTTTTCATACTGGAGATCAATTGTTGTGCAAATAATTCTATAAAGAAATGACTAAAAAACAACAACAACAGGTACTATAAGAAAACATTGGTCTGATGAAGAGGTTAGCACATCAACAATGTAAACCATATGAAAAATGCAAATAATTTATTTTTTAAATATTTGATAAACCAAATATTTGATAAACCAAACTTACGTGGATTATAAAATATTTTAAACATATTTAGTATCTTTTTACTTTCTATTCAAAATACGTATTTTATATTAATAATTCTCTTTTGTTTTGATTGTTTTTAAAAGATTCCCAGCATGGCCGCCTTGTGCTGTGGTGTGCCATGCCTCCTCAGGGACCACGGCTGCTGCACAGAGGGGCTTTCTCTGCAGCACACGGGCCCTCTTCACTCTGTGTTGACTTAGTAAATTACTTGGGATGTCAGGGCCCAACCACAGCTTATCCTCAGAGAGGGGGGTGGTG
>NW_019525023.1:2016966-2017767 GCF_002814215.2 Seriola lalandi dorsalis
GTGGGATGGGGGGTGGTGGGATGGGAGGGGGTACTGTGTGGCTGTGAGAAAAAGATGGAGTGTGTGAGAGAGGGAGAGAAATCATTGTAGAGGGCTGCGGTGCAGAAATCAGACACTGAGGGCTTCAGGTAGGAGACGAAGTGTAGGTTGACTCAAGGATAAGACAGTGGCATGTTGTACTCTCAACAAAAAAGACTATTGGTACTGCTACAGTTGAGCCTCATGGATACTTCCCAAGGATGAAATCTGTCATTGAGCAAAGCGGATTAAAATTTTTAAATAACTTTGTTGCTACAAAAAGCAAAACGATACTCACTGACAGCAAAGCTTCAGAGCAAAAAAAAAATTGGTCATGACCTATTTCTGAATTAACTAGACAATATAAAACATGCATACGAGTAATCTTTAATCCCTTCATTATATTTACGAGATGCAAACATTTCGATGTCAATGGAAAATGGCCCCTCACATTTTTTCTCTGTGTTGTAATATGTCATTTTTAGAGTGTTGAACTTCAAAACAAAGGTTTGTTGGGGTTTTTTTTTTTCCCTCGCTAGTGCAGCCGATCCAGGTGGATGGAGGAGGCCAGTGGGAGAGAGTCCTGCAGGGCACACGGTTGTATGGTATGTGCGCTGGGCGCTTAGGGCTGTCTGTGCCGCAGCCTGTCTGCAGTCAGGCAAACAGGCTGCACACCTGTGGCCCCTCTGCTTAGTCCTGTTTGCTTTGACACCTCGGATGCTGTCTCCTTCAACAACACATCTTTCATCCTCGCCATCAACCTCATCACCCCCCCACCCCCAC
>NW_019525023.1:2017787-2048820 GCF_002814215.2 Seriola lalandi dorsalis
CCCCTTCCCCCATCCCACACTTTAATTTCATGTTTCTCTCTGTAAAGTCAGGAACCAGCAGCTTTAGAAAAAAAAACATAAAAAAAAAAAAAAAATTCTTGTTTATCTTTAAGTTTTGTTTGCAGCGCCTCCTTCTCTGACAGTAAGATTTCTTTTCTCTCAGCTTAGTTTGCTGTACTCCATGAAATGTGTTGAATTATGGGTTGAAACAGGCTTTTTGTTTGATTCATAATGGCCCCGTTCCATCAGCACTTGAACTCAGTGCTACTCTCAGTTCCCTCACACTTCACTGGCTTCTTACATTTTTTCTTTTCCTCATTTTTTTTTTTTTTTCTCAAAATCACATTTTCCCCTTCATCTGTCCACAGATCACGCTAAGCCTTTGACAAGGATGGTGGTGGAGGGGGCATGGGAGCGACGAGGGTGGAGGGCGATGTGTGATCGTGGGTCGGGGTGTCAGTGGCTCCCCAGGACATATTATGAAAGGATGTGACTGAATCCCTGGCCAAGTAAAGAAAAAAAAAAGCTCTCAAAGAAATGCTTTGTGTGCAATCATCAAGCCATGATAGTGCCACAATCGCCTTGTCTAATTTGTCATAACATGCTTTGCCATTTGTTGACATGCCTAGTCCACCTTTAAAGGGAGGTTTCATCACTTGGCCACACCTCTGCAGGTCTTTGTGTGTGACTGGTGGTGGTGGGTAGGAGCCAGGTTTCGGTAGTAATGGATGGCATGTCATAACAGTAACAAGAAATTAAAAAAGGAGGAATGTCATTGTTTATCTTGAAATTATAGAGGTTGTAGGAAATTATGGACGCATCTTTTTTATGATAACTTTAAATTATATACCATCTATTTGGCATATGAACTGCAAGATGCTTCCTCACATTTTTTTTTTTGACAGATTATTATTATTTTGTGTTTGGCATTTTTGTCTTTTTTCAATAGTGGTAGTAGAAGAAAATGACAGGAGGTTTGGGTAAGAGACATGAAACAGCGGTCCTACTGCCTGGAGTCAAACTGTGGATGCTCTATTTGTGTGATTGTGTTTGACCTTAAAGGTCCCATATTGTAGAGAGTGGGATTTCTATGTTTTTTTGGGGGTTTTTTTATAAAGAAGGTGTAGGTGTAATAGAAAACATTGTACCAAAACACTCAATCCATGGAGAGATACACACAGCCTGTATTCAGAAACTGCTTTAAAATGAGCCGTCTGGACTTCCATAACTTTGAGATGTCACAACTATAAAGTCATCGCCCTCAGCTGTGCCCACAGCACGGCACAACTGGACCCACCATCCCACTGACAGAAAAATGTTGAAACCCTCCACAATTGTCGGATGTCAGGAAGCCAATACATCATCACACAGCCTTCCCAAGGGCAGTAATATTAGACACCACGGGGCTCAAGTTAATTTTTTCTGAAACACTGGTAGATTTTTGTCTGAATTTGACCATCTGTTCAGCTCATTTCAGCGCTGACTGACCATCCATATTTGCATTTAGAGGTGACTTTTACCAAGCTACAGTCGTAGGCTACAATCTGTTACCTGTGGGTGGCATTACTAAGCTCCAGAGAGAAGCATGAGGGAGGAGATGTAAAACTATGTTGAGATAGTTATTGGTCCTTAAAGCCACAAACATATCTTGTTTTGGATATCAAAACTTCAAATAAAACACTGGAAAAGTGCAGAATATGGGACCTTTAATCATTGGGATACTGGCACCACCTCAGGTTTTCATCACATTTTGACTTTCTTCCTTACTTTTATCTACACTTATAATATAGCATCCAGTACGTATGATACATAAATATAACTTAAATATGCAAAAGAAAAACTTTGAATAAATAAATAAGTGAATTTTGATCAAATGCTTTTATTATTTAAAAGAATAGCTGAACATTTTGGGAAATATGCCTATTTGTCTTCTTTCAAAGAATTCGATGAAAGGATGAGTACACTTATTTCTGCACACTAAATATAAAGATCTTAGTTTAGCACAAAGAATGAATTGGTAACAAAATCTGCCTATAGGCGCAAGAGTCCATCCAACCCCCGACCCCGCTCTCAGGCCTACAGCACCCAGATCTGAGGCAGCTTCAGTAGAATGGCGGGTCTTTGCTCCGATACAGACGTTCAAAAGTAATGCCATTTAAGCAGCCCCCTGACACTGGACATTCACATAACCTGACTTCTAAGGTTTTGCAGCCGGTGGAGGGGAAGGAGGGCGGCAACAAGAGCCTCTTTCAGGGGCACTTCAGCGTGGATTACAGCGGCTGACTGCTCCCCACGTTTGAACAATGTGACCACAAGGCTTTCATGATTTGTAGCTTTGCTGGATTCAGCAGATCTAATAAATCATTAAATCATCTTATTCACCATTGACAAAATGAGGGAGGAAGATTAGAAACAGTATGAGAACCATATGCAGGGACAGGGAGGAAGAAGGGAGGGGCAATAGGAGGATATATGTTCACTGTCATACTCAGATATACTACATTTAGGATATCATGTGACAAACTAGAATTTGCGTAAATTCACATTTTACTCAAGTAGAGTTTGACCAGAGCCTGTTGAAAACTGTTACACTGTTAAAGCAGAGATACTTTCAATAGAGGGCACCATACTTCAATTACAGATGTGGAGCTGTGGAGGATTTATGAGGAAAAGAGTCATGAGATGTGTTTACTGTTGGCCTGTCGAGCTGCTTTCCTGTTGCATCTGGCTTGTTTTTGAGTCACGTGATTTAGTGGTCTTTTAATCTACCTCTGTGTTATTCTGGTTGTGTGCAGTGAGTGACTAAAGGAGAGTTATGTGATGAGTTGCTGCGTTGTCCCGGACTTGTCTAAAGCCGGAGCTCAGCAGTCAGACTCTTGCAGGGAAAGTACAAAGCCTTGCCTGGTGGTCTGCACACATGCCTGGATGATCTGCCCAAAACAGCCTGGATGGTGGGGTGGCAGAGACACACCTGCTTTGTCAACACTATCTTCCTCACTACTGTGGCCAACTGAAAATCCATCCTGTATAATTGCAAAGACTGTAAGGCACCATAGATTTGATGTAGCAGAATACAGAAAACTTAATGTGAATACTTAAAAGAAAGAACACTGAACTTGATCCAGGTGTGCAGATCTTTTCATTTCCTGTTGTGTGCTGCTTGACACGTGTATGTATAAAGGTAGTTGTTATATCAGTATGACCCTTATTGTTTTCAGTAGGGAAATGTGTTTATTACATCAGCAAAAGCAATTCAGTTCACCATTACAAATGAGGACAAAATGATAATATAGAAAATGAGAATTAAAAACACAAAAAACTTATAGAATAAAAATATAAACTATAGTCCTGTCAGTATTACAAGACTAAGACTAAGACTAAGAGTCTACAGCAATGCTTATGGCTCTGTCAGGCTGTATTGAGGCACAGTGGTGATAAAAGCTAAATGCTAACACATCTTAGTTTAGCGTGTAAACTAAAATAAAACAAACCACAGCTGGAAAAATTAAAGTCAGGGAATCGGGAATTAATCCTGTGGGGAACATGAATGTTTGTACCAAAATCCATGGCAATCCGTCCAATAGCTGTTGAGACAGTTCATACAGAACCAATGTCAGCATCATGGCGGCACTAGAGGAAAAGTAATGGGATTACCCATCAAAGCCAGTTATCCTCTGGGGACCATGCACAGAATGTCTGTACAAAATTTGATTGAAATCCATCCACTAGTTGCTTGAGATATTTGAATCTAGACCAAAGTGGTGGAATCTTTGACACCAATGTAGAACCAATAATTTACTGCTTCAAGAGTACAAGTACAAATATTTTACACTTTACCTGCAATTTTTTATGTATTTTTTGGCACTGGTAACTCAGAAACCAAAAGTCCTCGATGTTCCTCCAGAGCATCCACCTGGATGTCAGAATGACCTGTCTCCATCACCTTTGACCTCTCAGAGACTCAAGCCCTGCCACCTGAGCGCTGTGTTGTCCCCCGGTGTTCACCTATCCGTGTTTGGATAGACTACCTGCTTCTCAAAACAAGGCATGACAGGGCAGGTCACCAAAGAGAGAGCAAAACAAAGAGTCAGATTTCACAGACCCTCTATCAATCAAACATCTTAGAAGCACATTCGTGCTACCTACAAGAATCCCACCGGCTTCAAAGGGAAACAGGGGAGGGATTTTTCCTCACTTCTGAACATGGGATTGTTGTAGATCAGCAGCAGTGTTTATTGTCTTTTGTTGCTATTTGACACAACCTGAGGATGTTACTCCGACTCTAGTGTGTTCACTGATATGGAACTAATGCAACACAGAAATAATTGGGTGGAAAATTAAACTTTTGTCTTCAATTTCTGCAAAGTAATACTTAACACCGCACAGCAAGCACAGGCAAGCTCTCGTACATTCCCAAACATAAATTATGGCAGGACAAATGAATTCACCTACTGTTGTGTGTGTTATCAAATGCTATGATGGCTGCTTTGTATACAGCACATTGATTAAATGACTGGACTGAGATACACAGGTATTGTTCTGGTGTGGAGATCAACAGAGAGGCTCGTGTGCAAGGTTGAGCTGTAACATTTTCAGTTTGCTTGTTTCGGGAAGGCTCAGTGTTGGTTTTCCACATTTACCAGACCGCAGATTCAGCTGACTCTTAAATCTGCTTAGCGTGGTGTTTGTGGGCATTTAAATCAAATCTCAAATCTCAAAATCATGACCTGTTAGTGCGTTCAGTTGTTTTGAATCATGCAATAATCTTTCTATAATTGTCTTTTGGGACAGATTCCTGTTTTCAGGTGGTGTAATCTCTCCGTGTCTCGGCTGAGGTTGATGGAAAGGTTTGCTTTGAAATGCTCCAGAGAGGATCTTTGGTCAAATTGTTTTATTGATATTCTCATCAGTCCGTGCTTTTACGTTTGGAAGTCTGTTTTCCTCCTCACCACCTCATCCACCCTGTCTCTCTCACCCATCCACCCACCACCAGCCTCGCCTCGGCCGTGCACCTGTCTGTAGCAGGCAGCTGTGGGTGGGCGGGTCTTGGCTGTCAGTGGAACATTCCAGAGGAGAAGTCACCCCATTAATCCCTTGAGTTTAGGCCCGACAGCCCCCCCCCCTCCACCACCCCCCCTCCTCCCCTCCCTCCTTCACTACCTCCAGTACCCCTCATTGCCTCACTCTCTCTCTCTCTCTCTCTCTCTCTCTCTCTCTCCCACCCATCGTTGCAAACCCTTCCTCGCGGCTCTCCCTCTCAGCCCTGGTCAGGCTCAAACGGGATACTGCTATGTCAAAGGTAGACACTGTGAGAATGAGATTAAAGGACGAGTACCCCCCACATGCACACCCACCCTCCAGCTCCCAGGCCCAGAGGTTTTAATCCCCCCAAATATTCAAGAATGAAAGCAAATATTGTTATGTCCAGATCTGCAGGCTTGTGGTTACGTGGACACAGGATACATCATTGTAACTTGGTAAAGATTTGTAGCTGCTCAGTGGTCTGTCTATTTCAAGTTTATACACGATGTTACTGTAACACTATTAATTTAAAATCAATATAATCTGCATGTTGGATGTGTGACGCATTTTGAGGAATTTGCTATGCACTGAGTTTCTTCTGTGAGCGCGTCTGTGTGTAATTAGTGGGTGTTTGTAGGTGTGAAGGCCATGCACACATACACAACTCTGTCTCTTGTCTACTGGAAATTTCACTCCTCTAATTGCCCATATCATTCTCTCAGTATCACAGTTTTTTTTCCCTCTCCCACTGTCTATTAACTGTGATTCAAACAAGAGTCTCTTTATCACCCCGGGAAATTCTGATGTCAGGCCAGATCCTCAACTTGGCAGCCGCCCCATTCAGCTGGAACACATAAATGAGAAAAGCTGCACAATTCAATCCCTACGAGCGAAGAAGACGACGTTCCCTTCAGTTTTCCCCCAGACACTGCATACACTCTATCTCGAGCAGAACATTTTTATCTTGCTCGGTTGGCTGTCTGGCAAGAACAACTAATGCTGTTTGTGTCCATCTCAGCTAAGGAAGGCCAATATGTCTGTGCAGCAGTCTAGACAACAAAAGCAGATGCTAAGTTTTTGATGCACTGAGGAGGGAAATATCAGCTGCATGGTTTATACAGATGGCAGGTTTCATCAGAAAGTACAGTACTTCACATTTTTTTGGTCAATTTTACCACACAGTTCAGCTGTGCTTGCTTTTAAAGGATAATACTACATTTTGGGAGCCACATTCACTCACTTTCTTGCTGAGAGTTAAATGAGAAGATTGATACTAACCTCATCCCTGAAAGATAGAGCCAGTGGTTTAGCATAGACCAGACTGGAAATAGGTGGAACAGCTTGCCTGGCTCTGTCCTAGGTTTACAAAATCACCCCACCAGCACCTCCAGAGCTCACTAAATAAATCTTTATATCCTATTTGTTCAATCCATACAAAACCCACAGTGTAAAATCATTATAAAAAGTTGTGGTTTTAGCAGGGGGTTATGTGTGGATCTATTTCTTTGCCAGGAGCGGTAACTTCTTAGAGTCTCTGTTGGCTGCAAAGCTAAGAAATCCTGCACATAACCTCCTGTAAAAGACCTATTGTTTTTTACACCTTTGTTTTTGTGTTGACGAACCAGAAACCAGCCAGCTGGTCTTTCCAGTCTAAAGTAACCAGCTGCTGGCTGTAGCTTAATATTTATTGTACAGATATGAGACTGATATCAACCTTCTTGTTTATATTGGTAAGAAATCAAATTTGGATATATCCCAAAATGTACAAATATTGCTTACTCGCAACAAATAAATCTCTCTAAGGGGAGATAAAGTTTTAAAGAAGGCTCCTTGTGTGAGAGCAGTCAGTTCCATACAACACTTAGCACACTTGTTTTTCTTTTGCACCCATTAAAAAGTCACACCTCTTCTAGCAATTAATTTTCTTGAGTGTAATGACTGGCGGTGTCCTGCGGCGCTGGCTGGACCGCTGGGGTGTTTGGGCCACACCAGGGGAAGCAGTAAGAGAGCAAGAGAGAGTCCCAGGGTGCAGGCCGTCCTCACTCTGTTTACCCATGGACCAGAGCCCCTCCAAGGGCCAGGGGGAAGCCGCAGCGGGGCCAGAGGCTATTAAAGCCATGATGGCTTTTGACAGTAATTTCTTCATGAGTCCACAGCCGCAGGCCCCTGCCAGTGGTGAGATCGGGTGCCTCCTCTTGCCCATTAAAGCACACAAACTGTGCCCACAAATCCCGCTCAATGGTATCTCTGTGCTCAGGGAGTGTGTTTGTGCATGTGTGAGTGAGAGAAGTGAGGAAGCAGGACTCAGGAGAAGGAGAGGGGGAGGCCATTGCCAATCGTGAGAAGGTCCTGGTAACCGGGCCAAAAGGTTTGGATGCGTTTCTTCAGCTACTCCATCAGTTCAGGCAAGAGTCCAAGCCATCAGGGGAACATATTCACAAAACCATGCCTTGACATCAGGCCAAATCGTAAAAGGTGTTTACGTGCATCTCAGCCCAGGGGAGCTGGAATCACACATGACAAGGCTTTAGCATTGTGTTGGGTGGAGATTGGAGTTTCAGCAGCAGTGGAGGGGTTGGCTAGAGGTATAGGTGAAGGTTGATGAGTTTGTTGGATGAGGAGAGCAGCAGTAAGGTGTAGCTTCTGCGCTGCTACACCTGTAACCAGCACAGCCACATTAACAGATTACATGGCTGTTTGGGAAGAGCAAATGTTGTTCTGGGCATGGTGCTAACATCACCTTCAGGGGGATTTAGGCCAGGAACACGGGTGGAAATTAGGGATGTTGCAAAAAGACGGAGCCGAATTGTGAGTTTATAATTAGAAGACTGCGTTTAAGCAAGCAAATAAGGAACACCAAATGATTTTAGATGCATATGAAGGCTGAGTTAGCCGTACACTTATGAGCTGGGTTTTTCTGTGGGATAACAACATATATATCCGTGCTGCTTTAGGACTTGTTGCTTCAGATTTAGCTTTTCCGTTGCTGTGGATGGAGAAAGTGCTTAAGAAGGCCATAGGTTATCCATCTCTAATCCACCATCTTAGAGCAGACAGTCATAATCTCTCCCCTGTGTTCCCCTGGGGTGTTAAAACCAGACCATTGGGCTGGATTATATCACAGAAAGGAGACCGATGTGTTAATCATAAATTAGAGGCTAAGCCTGAGTGAGCAGGTCAGTCTGAGGTCAGTCGCTCAGCCCTATAGGGGACTTTGTGTGTGAAAAGCCATGGCTTACCATTTAGTAGCCCCAACATAATCAGGCAGGAACAATGTACAGTACTGTAATGTGTCAAGGCTGCTCCGCTCTGCATGTTGTTAAGAAAGAATCTATTCAAACCTCGCTGACTGTTCAAGTGTACATTTACTGTATACATGCAAGCATACCTTATGCAAATATACGTTCACACACACTTGGCTCATATAACGCCCTTTTAACGGCAAGTCATACGACACACAGCCGAGATCGGCCCATTTATCTGTCTTCAGTTGACGTGGGAAATCTGTGACGAGAACAGAAACAAGCACCATCCGTTTTTTCCAATTCTAAACTGTTGCCCCAGGGGAACTGGCATGCTGTCTGAAAATGGGATGATACACGACCTTTGCTATGTATGACTAATACTTGGCTCCTAAAGACTGTGTCAACAAGGTGTTTTATTGAAGACGCAGCAAGAAAACACAAAACGGCAAAGACATTACAACATTTATATGATCAGAAGGAAAATATAGAAGAAGAATAACTGGTTCAGAGAGAAACAAAGTAATTTACTGACTTAATGAACCGTCTCTGACACATTAAGACAGAGCGCAAAATGTATAAAAGAGTTCTTTATTTCTAATAAACATGAATACATGTGAACATGTAGGACGTTTTTATGATGTATGTTTAAAACATTCTTTCAAACTGCTGTACAAAGCACAGGAAGAGATGCTATAGGTCAGTACGTGAGAGATGGGATGGTCTTAAGTATTGTAACCGCGTAGCAAAAATCCCGTGGAACGTTATGCGTATGAGAGAAAAAAAAGCACAATAGGGGAGGGGGCACAAAATGTAACATCAAACATTAAAACTTGTACAACTCTGAAAAGTATACTTTTTAGACACACAAAGGACACATACATTGTATGTGTTAAATAATTTTTGTTTGTCAGGACATAAAAAGCTAACTACATCATTCACAGATTCAGCAGTCTGTTTAAATACCTTATTTCTACAAAGTGAATTTACATTTTTTTTAAAGTACAAAGTGCAAATACTATGGTTTCCATTATTGCCGATTGGTGAGGGCACGTTCTCCGTGTGGGAGGGGAAATCTCAGTTGCTGGCTTAGCCTTGCTTCTTTGAGGGATTCTGAGGAGAGAATTAAAGTGACGTCAGTTTGACACATGCCCTCGTCTGTTTGCACTTAGTCTGACAACTTTTTTAATGATTGTATATTCCTGGCTCAGTCAACGCTGACAGAGCTAAAACAATATTTCAGTTTGACTCCAGATGTGAAACCAATTTTTCTCAGAGCCATTTTATCCATTTGTGTGGGATGAGTAGTTTACTTACTAGTTTACTAGAAGGTAGGCCCTCTCCTGGTTTGGCCCCTGTGAGACAAAAAAAAGTGATATAAAAGGTCAACAACCATAATATGAGGAATACTTCAGCTAAATTCAAGCATCAAATCTCCACAAAGTACCGTTAACCCTTCAATAAGCGCTTTCCCAGCTGGTCCTTGATTTTAAGCAGATCCAGGCCAAAGCAGGCTTCTTATTTGAAGCCAGCGCTTGCCAATTTTGCCAGCTGAAGTGACACCTGTTGCTGGTAGACTGTATTAGCTGTAGCTAGCCATTAGACATTAGGTTGCGTTACTGTGTTGCTCAGCTCACCCTCTTCTTTGGTCACCCCGAGGCAGCCCATCAGCTCCTGCAGAGAGAGCGCCTTGTCGTTGCTGATGTCGCAGTACTCCACAAACTTCTTTACGCACTTCTTAGGCTTGGACTTCTTGCGCAGGAAGCGTTTGAAAGGCTTGATCTCCTTCTTCCCGATGTCCCCACTGGAGTTTTTGTCCAGCTGACTGAAATACCAGTGGACCACCCTCTCCTCCAGGGTGTGGCTGGGGTCAGGCTCAGCCATCCTAAATGACAGATATCAATTCATCAGTTCATCAGCTGATAAAGATCCGCTACATCACTTCATCCAACTGACTAGAGTTACGCAAGTCACTGGAGTTCAACCAGTTGCCATGGTTACAGGAAAAAAATCACCTGTATCACACAAATGACCGAACCGCCTGACATACATCAACAATGGTAAGATGAACATACGTCATACCTTCCGGCGGATGCTGGGTCTGTGACGGCGTGCACCATGTCTGTCGACAGCGCGTCAAGAACACTTGTCAGGAACTCTGTTTTCTTTGCCCCAGGACAGCCTGGAAAATAAGCCACAGACACCTGAATGAGTGTGTGTGAGCATGCATTATACAGTTCACATGGAATTAAGTGTACACATGTGTCAGCAAACACAGACAAATGATCCTCCGGTCCACGGCATTACGACATGTGTTGTGATCTGGAATGCTGCCGTCATAGGTGGCCTAATAAATGTTTGGGGAGGGACGTCATGTAACTGGCAGCGTAGGTCTAACGTGAGCAGCACATAAAGACAGCAGAGGAGAAAATAAACCCAAACAAGACTCTCACAGTTGTCTTTAACTCCCTCTCATAAAGTGTCAGACCTCCCCTCATCTGGAGGAGGAAGAGGGTACCTGCCAATCATCCCGGAGGCCCCTGAGTGGTTTTGACAGCTGGAGGCCCAGATGATGTTACCGATTGTTGTGTGTATGGACAAGAGGCTCCATTCAGTGCCTGATACTCATCTGAGACATCAAGGGTACCAAACACAGTCCTGACAGAGAGTGTTCTGAGGATTTCATCTGAGGGATGTCAGATTTAAAGGTATGCGTTCAGAGATTGACAGTCGCAACAGCTGATCTTCAGCGTGTGGTGGGATTACTATTTGAAATGTCAGCCAGAGAGGAGACTGATATAATTAACTCATAAACCTATAAGGTAAAATCTATCATTAACTACGCAACTAAAACCAACAGAGAAGCATCATTACATGCAGAATGACGGGACAAAAAATTTAAATGAGGGACGACTGGAGTGGAATGACCCTAATGATAGTAATTGTCTGTTAGGCCGTAGAGTTTTAAGAGTGTGGAGGCCAAGGTTGTTCTGGAAGAGCTGAAGGCTATGGAGGCCAGAGAGATTCCTGGATTCCTCTCCCGGCTCTCCTCTGCTTTCTCACAGTCCGACTTCCCTCTGCTATTGCGCCTGTGGAGAAGAAGCAAAATTCTCCGCAGTTTGCTGCTCCTTTTTTATGGCCCAGGCCTGCGGGGCCAGATTCTCTTGTGTTGGAGATAATAGCAGTCTTTGCCCCGCTCTAACAGGTGGCGACCAGCATCGGCGTAAACACCCAACACCAGCCTACACTCCACCTTTCCCAAGCAGCACGGGGCTTTAGCAACCCGGGCCGAGCTGAGGGCTGAAACATTCACAGTCTCTTTTACATGCTGAACAGACTTGCACTTAAGTTTTAGTAGGCCCTCCCTGGCCCGAGCCCAGTAAAATATCTGACCCACCTGTGAATGGCCAAAGTGGTGCCTTGCTGAGCCTCTTGTGGTAAATTAGTCTAGACAGTCACACAATTGCACCCTCAGACGGCAAAGTGTTTTTATCTGGCTTTCTGACTGAAGAGAGATTTGTGGGATGGCAGTTGGACTTGTTTGAGGCTTAGTGTTTTTCATGGAGAGCACACGTCCTCTCCGTAATGCTGGAGGAATCCGAACATGTCTGCAGTTCATTCAGATGGGAAGCCATCAGGTAAAGCTGCAGTCCTTTCCTCTTGGCAGCAAAAGTTTTTCTTGTGGGGGCGGGACAGATCAGCTTCTGTCTGTCCGTCTGGACACTGTTTTGCTGTGGGGCAGGACACAAATGTTCCTGCTGTCATTCAAAGGAAATTGAGTCTGGCCATTTTCCGTTCGGTTCGAGGCCGAAGCAGTAAACGTCTGCTCTGCCTTACTTCATAATCATTATAATTATGTAATGTCCATGTTTGACAGATGCAGGATGGAATCAAGTTGAGAAAGCCTGGAATGATTACATTTTTCTTGTTGAAAATCTAACATCTACACAGCTATTCATACGCCTCCGTATCTCCGCTGCCTTTAGAAAGTTGGCCAGTAAGTGCATGTTTGCATGTGTGTGCCCGTGTGTTACTGTCAATAAGAAGCTGTGTTATTCTATGGAGCCACATGGGGCAGAGACCTGTCAGCACTCACAGCTGCAGTTCCCAATGCCTGCCCCAATGCTATCCCATGATCCCGCTCTGGGGAGAAAGCTAGCCAAACACTCCTGCTTTCCTCTCCTGCTGCTTTCAGGGCAAGTTGCTCCTTTCTTGCATCTTGTCCCATAAACCTCTCAACACCAGCGCTTCAACAGCAAATAGGCTGCAGCAATGTGAAGGCAATGTTTATAATTACCCCTGCTTCATACAGTAACAGGGTTTTACAGCCACTGATGCAACTGCTCATTAGAGAAAACAAGATGCTGTGTTTTTTTTTGAC
Organism: Seriola lalandi dorsalis; assembly: GCF_002814215.2. Lineage (NCBI taxonomy): Eukaryota > Metazoa > Chordata > Actinopteri > Carangiformes > Carangidae > Seriola > Seriola lalandi. The sequence continues at coordinate 2,030,433 of NW_019525023.1, forward strand.
TGCGTCTCGGAATATTTTATAATGGGAGACCTGGCTGATATGGTGCAGGTTTTTTCTACAGGTTTAGAGTGATGTCCGTATACTTGTGTGAGCGTCTGTGTTAGGTGACTGCATGGGTGAATAGGTATATTGTTTTCTGTCCTACCACACAGTGTTTAAAAAGGTGTTTGGTTGGGCTTGAGCTCTGTCTCGTGGGATGTTTTCCACCCCCCATTGCCACCAAACAGTATCTGCTGACAGACACTGTAATTTGTCCTGCTCAACATATTAGCAATAATATACACCACCGGTGTCACTGAAAGGCAAAGATGAGTAACATTTATTGCTCTAAGGAGCATTGATCTGTGACTCTCCATTCCGTTCTTCCCAGTTTTATACAGACTATACAAGAGTCCTCGATGCAGAGACAGAGTGTTGCTCTGCTGCTAAATGCAGCACCTGCGAGCTGAGAGCACAGCTCTGGCCTGGCAAACTGTTACATAAACAGTGATGGATGGGACAGGAACAGTGGTGGCTCTGTTCATATGCTGCTAGATTATTAACATGTTTACCAAACCGCCAAAAAACTGCAAATTTGCCAAGCGCCGTTCAGCTTTAAACTGAGATTTGGTTGTATGCAGCACATGAAAGCTATTACTCTGCTTTGCAATGGTTTCACGACAAGTCATGAAATTGCTGATAAAATTGAATTAGATATTTAAAATGATGATATTCTAGTATTTGCAAATGTATTGAAAACAGGCTGAATGCATACTTCTGCGCAAAACCATGGTAAGTCAAACAGGCCAAAGCTGAATCTGGAAGCAGCTCAGCAAAATCAAGTGGACATTTACAACAGACAGTTTATTTTCATTTTCACATTAAAGTAGACGCTTGAAATAACTGCATTAAGCTAAACCTGTTCAAAATAGGTTTAATAATTTATGTTTGCGATGCCATGTGGGCTCAGTTGTAGCTGAGTGGAGCAATATATCTCAGCAATTAGCTCAGTAGGTGGAATGATGGCAGAAAAAACTAAGAATATTTTATTTGTTCACACTTCTAGTTCTAAAGTAACCTGATTTATTTTACTGACCATCTCCTACATTTTAGAAAAACTGGGTTCACGACAGCTGTAAATGCGCTCCAAAATTACACACCCCACATATCGGCAGGACGACATACCTTGTTAGTGCCTTCCAACGCCGCTTTTTTCATCTGATACCACTATGGGTATGGTTTGATTAGGTTTATTGTTTAGGGTCAGGGAGAGATTGTGGTTTTGGTTTGAATAAATATTTTAAGCTAAAGGAGTGATGGTTATCACAGTCAAGAGAAACCAACATTGGCTGGATGTTTTACGGACCCATCCAGCCACCCTCACCTGCTCCTTTGTCACTTGAATGTAAACCTATGTTGTTTTTGGGAATTTGCTGAAATGGCAATGTGACACATGATCTTCAGTTCTATCCGTTTGTAAAATTCACTCAGATATATCAAGATATAAACTTTACAATTTAAAATGTCAAATAGCAAACAAAGTCTCATCTGTAACTAAGCCCTGCTCATGACCACCGCTCTTAAACTACCCTCCTGCCCTCAATCTACTTATCTAAACTCTTGTCAGTCTTTCTGTCACTACCTGTCTCTGGCATCCTATTACCCATTATCTCTAACTCTCCTCCCTGCTGTTTCTCCTCTGGGCTATCATCCCGCTATCCTCCATCTCCAGTGTCAGTTGAAGATTAATCCTCCCCCCGATCCGTCTCTGTCTCCTGGCTTATTGACCAGTGAGGGGCAGTATCTGGCAATCCTCAACTGTTTCTCAAACATTTCCTTGACCAACAGTGGTAATGATGTCAACACACACACATGCGCGTGCACACACACACACACACACACACACACACACACACACACACACACACACACACACAGGCGCACACACACAGGCGCACACACACACGGTTATCAGAACCTTGGAAGCGCAGCGACAGTTGGAGGCCAATTGCTGAAGAACTTCACCATATGGTCTGAACAGAGAGGAAGAACAGAGACTGAGTACAGTTTTTGGAGGCCTACCTTGGAGATGTCTGCTTCTATAATGGTCCTTAGGTTTAGTTGGGTGGGCCCTGGCATTGCCGTCACACTTTGGCTGTTCATACCTACGAAAAAGAATAAACAATGTCAGAAAATGCCAATTAATTCAAAGTGAAATGGGTGGAAGGGATTGTTTATGACAGTAAAACTATCCTTGTTGTAAAATCAGAGAGAAATCCCATGTTTTCCAGTTTCCCCTGTACAGTTAAATCTCAGGGATTCAAATAATTGTTTTGTGGCAAACCAGAGGCTGTGAAACACATCCAAAAAGAGGGAGGGATTTGGGACTGGTATGAGGACAGAACGGGGGAGGGACGGTGAGAAAGAGAGAGATAGAGGGAGAGAGGCAGATAGGCAGACAGAGAGCGTGGGACACAAGGAAGCTTTCACTGCCTCCCTTGGAGAGCTGGTGGAGTCCTGATTGCTGCTGTGCGACAGGGCCAAAAGCTGGCTTGGGACAAGGGGAGAGAAGGGGGACAATCCACGCTTCCATATGTGTGCTAATGTGCTGTCTGGCACTCTGCCTGGAGCCTTGTTAATCGGATACCCAGCCTCGCTGCTCAACAAGAGCGCACCAGTGCCCCACTCTGCCAGGCTGACTGACCTCTGACCTGCTGCTTACCAGACCACTGAGTCACTCTGTCTACATGCTTATGTCAGACTTACTGGCATTTTCTGACTCTCAAATAGAGAAGCTCAGTATTATTCAAGGACATTTTAGTACAGAAGATATTTGCCAACCAAAGGGCATGGAACCGGGTCATCCATTTGAACAGCGTCTCTATCAGTTGGCCATTCTGCTGTGTTATGATTGGTGTGAATGATCACTTACTTGCTTTGTGTAACAACTGTCTGGTTTGTTTGCCACAAAAAGCTGTGCGATAAATTCCAAGAATCTTTGTAAATTAGGGTGAAAATACCACGGAAAAGCCCTAAAATAGCCTTATCACACATGAGGTTTTTTGTATAGGTGAACTCTCTCTCACCTGGTGGAGGTCCCAGGTATGGGCCGTCCAGTGTCCACCAGCACACACCAGCAGTAGCCGGTGGAGGGGTGACATTGGACTGGCTTGTACAGTCCTCCTTGGGCACAGTCTGGTACGAATACAGCATCGTTCTTGTGCTGCCTTGCCTCCTCCTGGGCAGACTGCTGCTCCTGGTCACATGATGAGGCTGGAGAAAGAGGGTCAGGTGATACAGGAGTCAACGGAGGCATAGGTGGATTGGTCACACACACGCACGAACGCACACACACACACACACACACACCACCTGTAAAGAAATTATTTACTTAGATGGTCTAGGTTATGTGACTTGGTAAATACATAATACACTCACACACACACTTAATGTGAGCAATAGGGTCTGTTTTAAGTTTACATTTGGAGTCAGTCTTGCTAACACATTTTGGATTTATGAAACATGTAATATGTTTGAATTTCTATCTAAAAGCGAAACACATACAGCTGCTTTCTCAGTACCACCTAACCATCTCTGTAAAATCCCAGAGGTGAAGGAGGAGGACTAAGGGGAGGGGGATGAGCGCTTGGAGACAGTGTGTGCAGACCGCTATATCAGCCCCCCCGTGGCACTGTTTACGGACATTAACGGGCTAATGACTACGTACAGCTCCCAATGCCCTAAGTTAAGTAAATATTTGGACGCTCGACTGCCCTCTGTGGATGTGTGTGACAGACAGAGTAAGAGACGAGACAAAAGCAGCAGCAGTGGTCGCTTGCGCCTTCAGACACCTACATTCAGTGACACACTACTGCTGGGTGATGTAAAGTACCAGGGATCTACTGTGTCTGTTTACACATTCAAAATTTCCCAAGGAAAAATGCAGTGTTTCAGGAGCTTCATGAGAAAGATGGGGTTTTGCAGAGCCTCAGCAGGATCTAATCAGACTTTTTTTTTTTTTTTTTTTGGTTCACTGCAGCAGCCTCCGTCTCTGCAGTGCAGCTCTCCAACAGAGATTTGAGTATTAAACTCAAGGATGGAAGTAGAGCCCTCCTGGCCATGAGGGCTTTCATCACCAATCTCTCCCTCTCTTCACTGCTCGCCTCAAGGCTCGGAAGCTACTGCGGGATTATGGATATCCCTTTTCTTTGTTTATTTTCATTAGAGATGTTTACCCACACAAAAGAGACCAAATGAAATGCCTCCCCGCTTTCTCAACCGACTCTCTTCGCTCCAGTTCCTCCGTATGGGCTCTCTTTGTTGGGGCGGGTGTTTTTTTTTTTTTTTTTTTTTTTCACCCCAATACCCCAAAGAGCACATGGTAATCAAAACCATCAATGCTGCATTTCTCAGGCTTTTTTTTTATTTGTTGCAAATTATGATAATGGTATTCACACACAAATGCACATGTGCACACAGTGTTCTCATCTGTAGACTGGCCTCAAAATTTATGCAGAAAGCAACATATTTCCCCAAAGTGCAAACGTGCATGTGTGAAACAGGAGGGCAGGATGGGCTCACAAAAAGAATAGGAGATCCTGTGTTTGTGCCATGTGCTGATAATTACAGATATGCTGCAACGCAAAGAACCACAGAGAAGCAGACCCTCAAAGCCTGGCGCACTCCAACACCAAGATGTATTGGTTTCACAACCCACCATCTGTCCTTAAAAGACAGAGCAGCCTCAAACCATGATTGCTCACACAAGTAGGAAAAAACACAGAGCCTTCTTTCAGTTGAGGTTTGCAAACACCCGATCACCATCATTAAAGAAAAAGTGTTCTTTGAAACTCACATGGTGCTCTGGTTCTATTGTTCTGTCGGCTGCGAACCTGCTCTGTCCACAGAGTGGGGTACTGGGAAATGATGTCTGAAAAAAATCACCAAGACAGCTTTATTAGCTTCAATTGAAAACACACTTGTTTATCATCTGAGCCAAACCTGGTAGTTCCAAAACTCACAGACTGTAAAAATGCACATCAAGGTTATCGTCTCTCAAACTGCTGGAGTGGATGTGAACAGTAAATTGCATGTGACAGCTGTGACAAGAAATATAGCAGCAAAAAAAAAGGGGGACAGTAAACTATGACTATGAATTTCTTCCTGTGTTATCAAATAATCACATTGACATAGAGTCATAAAACACTACTTCTTTAATAATATGAAAGGGCGATAAAAGTGCTCGAATGCAACATTACAAATGTGACTGCCTCTAGTTAACAGTGATGGATTATCTTTATTGCACTAGAAATGTAGGAAGTTGTTTTCTTGGTCATTTGGAGTTTAAAGGAAGCATGTAGCAATGCCACAATATAGAAATAGTCCATTACACAGCATACAAAACTTACAGCACAGATGTATTAACAGCAATGCATGCTTTAAGTATCAAAGGTGAAAGTACTCATAAGGAAGGTTTATATTACTGTCTATCGTATAATTGGATTATTGTTGATGACTTTTATGGAAGTAGCATTTTAATGTTGCATCTGGTTGTGACCTTGTTATTTCTGTCTGTAACAATGCATCATATTTTAAAGATGATGTTTTATATGAAACATTTTCAATCATAAAGTCACAAAGCATAAAAAGGAACAGCCTCAAGTAAAGTATTTGCAGTATTGCAAAATTAGACTGAAGTACAGTACTTAAAGTAAATGTACTTTTGAAAAAAGAATTACCACCATTCTTCTTCAAATGAAAAGTTGAATTCTCAGTCAGTAAAACACAACCTTGCTCATATGAGCACTTTGTGGCTAGCTTACTTGATTTGGTATGAGCAGTAGTTTATGTTGGCTACCTAGCTAATGCTAGATAGATATTGTTGTACATTTGCAGTTTCTGTTACACAATGTTTTAGCATTTATTAATATTCTGTAATCGTCACTTGTGGCCACTGTGTTGCTACTCAACAAAGATTGCCAAAGAAAGCCACTCATTTTGATAGTTTTCTTTGTGAATCTTATCAATTTAAAAATGTTTTTCTATCACATTTTCTCCAATGACCTTTTAGGAAGAATGAGGCTGTAGTTGTCTCATGTGAGGCTTCTTTTGCCCTTTTAAGGCCGGTTTCATGCTATGCTTTTGAGTCAGTCAGTGGTGTCTCAGTAAACACAGGCACGGCATCAAACATTTCTTACTCACAGTCTGACGGATAAAAGCTCACCTTCTTCATCTGTAGGAGGCTGTGGATCCACCACTAGGCCAGTCTCATCTGCATTTAGAATGGAGAATATTTGCAAGGAGACTACAATTACGAGAGAAAGCTAGATTAGAGAATACTTAACTATGTGAGATTTGCACGTTGCCCGGACAATATTGAGAGAGGCAGAAGTAGAGGTGAGGAGAATCAGAGAGGTGTGTGTGTGTGTGTGGGTGTGTGTGAGTGTGTGTGTGTGTGTGTGTGTGGGTGTGTGTGTTGAAAGCTGAAAGAGGGTGACTTACAGTAAGAGAAGGAAAGAGGAGGAAAAACAGAAGTATAGTGGTCATATATTCCCATGGCTTCACTTCATGCAGCAAAGGAGATTATGTTATAGAGGACAGATTGAGGTCAGTTATAATGAATGAGGAGAGGATGAGGAACAGTTGTCCCTGATGTTCTTCTTCATCCTTCCATTGCCTGCATTCAAGTTCTGAGAGCTGTGTGAAGGTGGGAGAGACACAAGGGATGAAGACTGTAGTAGCCAAGTCTGAAACTAACCAATTAACAGTGGGAAAATCAAGCTCAGTGTTTGTTTGGTCTGTTTTTGTTTGTACGATTTGTGGTAGGAGGAAGATGGGGACTGAGGTTTCGAGCCGCTAAGGGTGAAACCACGGCCGTAGGTGTGGTTAACCTCAGCGTGGGACACTCATTCTGCTCAAAGTAAAGCTCTGTTAATGCCTGAGTCAGGGCATCTCCAATGGGTGGCTCCACAAACAGAGATTAAGTTTAAAACTTATTTTCTTCAGCAATGAATTCTCCATTGCAAAATCAGGATTTTACATTTAATGCAAGTTTGTTATGCCAGCCATTCATCTTCTCAAGCACGCTTGGTGGATAAAAATACATACAGTCAGTGTGACTGACTGAGGCAGACATGTTATTACTCTGCTCACTTAACGGATGGAAATGCCATTTAAAAAAGTGTATTTATGATTTGGATTTATGATAAACCACTAATGACCTATCTTTACTTTGCAGCCTTTTACATGACTGTAACACCTCTTTTAGCATCTGCCAGGAAACCCCCGCGCTATTTGTGGTCATACAGCAGTAGTTTTACGGCTGTTTGTCAGTCGTCAGCTGCATATGATTCCAGCATGTGAATGAATTTGTCAAGTCAAGCACCAGAATTGGGTTTACGGTAAAGCATGTGATGTTTAACTTTACCAATTCTGATAATAAAAGTGCAGCAATGCCTGCCGTAGAATGGTTAGGCACTGATGGGCTTCTGCTGAATTAAAACACTGATGCAATCACTGCTATTTTCAGTGCTGGCACACCACAAATCTACAGTTTATTCTGCTTTTCACCACCCTGTTTATCCAACCAGTTCAGATTGAACCACAACCCCCCCCCCTTCACATCCTTTCCGCCCTCACTCCCTCTCCCACCATCTCAAATTTTAGCATTCCCACTTGATCTATGTGTAATGAGTTGGCCGGGCTCAGACAGACACTATACCCAAGACTGTTTACAGAGAGAGAGGCGCAGACGTAAATGTCACACTGACAGGAATAACCCATGTGACAAACACAAGTGGATGGATACGCACTTTCTCTCTCTCAAACACATGCACACATTCATGCACGCAAACACACACACACACACACACACACACACACACACACACACACACATGCACATGTACACAATCACATAAGGAATCGATCTGGATCAACCCAAATTACACTTCTTTCTTTTTGAGCCTTCAAATCACATCAGTTAAACAAATAGTGTCTTAAAAGATGAGAGCAAGATACACAGTATCTGGAGTGGAGCCAGAGGGAAACTTAGTGGCTCTATATCTGGAGGAGGGTAGATGTTGATGAGAGACAGGGTGAAAGTAGGTGGAGGATAAAGTGTGAACATTTCCTTGTGTCTTATGACACTGTTGCTGAAAAAGAACAAAGTTAGAAAAGAGCTTCTGACAAGTCAGTGTTCTTCCATTCTGGCTGCTTCCTGGTCGTTTAGCTGCCTGGTAAAGACAACAGGCGGTTATAGGCGCTGTAGCTGCTGGCGGTGTGCATTAAAGCTCACCGCAGCCTCTCTCCTTAGACTTGTTACTCAGTCACAGACCGCTTTTATATCAGCCTTCAGGCTGCTTGTACTCTCTCAAATTGACAAAATATTAGAGAGGCAAGCCTTAACAGGCGACCTGCCCTGCACATCTCTGACACAAATGCAGGCAAACAGACAGAGATACAAATGAATACATACACACATGTACATGCATGCTTAGATAAGTACACACATGCACATGGACACACATGAAAGCACACATGCAAATATAAAGGAGTCGAAATGCCTCTGAGAATGAATTTTCCTTGAATTAAAGTCTCACCTGCTTTACCTGGCTCTCTTGTGGTAGCCCTCTCTTGTTTTGATCCTAAAAAGCGACAGGTTCAAATGAATTAAAAATTCACCACAATACACTTTTTTCAAGTGTGACAAAGAAGACAAACAGCCACCAGACTGAAGTGAGGAGTGAACTACAGTGGAAAACTCTTTCTTGCCTGTTTATCATTCATTTTAAATGGCTCCAATCACTTCCACACTGCACGTCAATGGAGATGTATTTTGTGAAATTTTTAAACTTCATATACACAATCAAAATTAAAGTACAGCTGGCACTTAAAACTACTGCAGCTGCTCCTGGAACTTTCTCACTCTTAAGACAGCAGCAACTTACAAGGCAGCCCCATGAAGACGCACAGGGAGGACATGTGGCATTGGTTATTTGATTGTTTGGCAGACGCCATCCTCCAAGAATACTTACATTCCTTACAGTTTAATTTTGTTGCTCAACTCTGCAGCAAGGATTTTCTACTAGGCTTATTTACACTGTAGCCCCATGCCTTGAGCAACGCTCAGTCCTCGGGTGGCCCTCAAACTCTGTGGCCATCAGTCCAGTCACTGACCATTTTCCCATAGGACTAAAGATTACACCCCCCACATACATGGAATGTCATGCTTGGCTGTGCTGAATTCATTTTATCATCATTGCTTCATATAATTACAGAAACCACGTTTGACTATAAGTCAGTCATTTTAAAAATACAAAATGAAATGCCTATACTAGTGCACTGAACTGAAAATAGAGTATGCATAAGTGTATACATTATTCAAAGTTTCCCATTGTGAGACAGATTATGAGGGTTTTTCCAACCTTGGCACCGAGGTTTTTTATTGGCCACTGCTGAACCACTGATGGGTCGGCCATTGGGTGTGACACACCAGCAGTATCCAGTGTAGCTGTGGCACTGAACCTGTAATTAAAACAGCATGTAAACGCAAAGTTGGCATAATCTAAACCAGGGATGGCATTTGCATGAATGAAATGTGAAGGAACAGAGTTAAAAAGTCATTAACAATAAAATCCATTCAGGAGAAAAGAGCAATTCTTGCAAAAAGTGAACTCAGGGTGCGAAAGAGTTACTCTTTTCTACTGTAGCCTCTCTAGTCTAGAGCTGTGCCTCCTATTCAAGAGAAGTATCATGTAATGGTGTGTTTTTTGTTACCTCGCTATATGTACCATCAGGGTTGCATACAGGCACAAAGACCTGCGGGAAGAGCTTCTTGGCCTGCTGCTCTGTGTACTTCTTCTCTGCTACACATCTGGATGTATCTGAGGAGTACCACAAATCACCGGAATCACTACACATCACAGAGACCCATGATTCAACCCACAGCTCAACTATTTTCTTATGCAGCACAACTCCGAAACCAACCTACTTAAAAAGTCAGAAGATGATGTTGAATCTCACAGATGATGAAGAACGAAAGAAAAATGCAGGGAGAGGGGAGAGATGCAGGGGAAAACAATTCAAGACATTTCGGAAGCAGCAGATACTTGTGTGGCTGGGAAAAGAAACCAACACCCCCGGTCTTATTAGGAGCAAGTCAGGCAAGCCTGCACAGTGCCTGGTGGTAAAGCCATTACTGAGCGAGGCAGCTCGTGCTGCTCCTGTAGAACATTCCAGTCACCCAAGAAAAGGGCTGATGCACAGGGAAAACCTGACCCTTCCTTAATGTCTCTGGGTCTGTCTCACTCTCCTCCTAAACCTCGACTGTCTCCTCAGCTCAGCCCGAGCTGTCCTCCACGTATTTGTTGATATGAATGAGGGTCAGGTCAGCAACGTTTCACCTATGAGCACCTCGTGTGTTTTCACATCCCTCTGTCAGAGCCATGGCTCATCCTGTCATTCCACAGCTGCTTCACCTCACCTGGCCAACAGCACCAGCTGTGCAAACTCTCAGGAAATGTTGGGCAGCAATGGGTTTAATGGTAACTTGGTGCGACACATTAGCTGCCACGCAGTGCTCGTCTGGCTGGCAGGTTCAAATCACATTAAAACAATGACTCATGCTAATTTTAAAAACGTTCACCAGTTTGGTCAGGAGGCTGCATGTCCCTGGCATGTCTTTCTGTAGATTGACCATTAGACACACGCAGGGGAATGTGCACTGGTTTCTTTCAGGCTGGTGTGTGTTTAGTGTGTGTGTGTGTGTGTGTGTGTGTGTGTGTGTGTGTGTGTGTGTGTGTGTGTGTGTGTGTGTGTCACTGTCACTGGAGAGGAGAGACTCTGGATGTTCCGGATGGGGGATAACAGGGAGTTGAGGAGCTCTAAAGTTAGCTCCAGTGGAAAAACCCAAAACCATCGTCCTTCTCCAGGGGGCTCCGACCAAAAACTTGACTGGAAAAAATGACAGGACACTTGAATCATCTCAGCGCAGTGATAGAAAACAAATGTGGTGCCAGTCTCGCCATCCTTAAACACAATCCCATCTCTGTGCTTTTAGGCAAAATCAGCCCTCTGGTTTATTTCGGGTGCTGACACGGCTGCCGTTGCTGTGTCTTTACCCCCGGCCGTCCAGGAGCAGAGGGGGGTCCGAACCCTTATACACCCGATGTTATTGACGCATACAATACGACTTTCATGGACTCTCGTCCCTTTCAGCTTCCTAGCTGGAATCCTCTATTCTGTGTCCCGCGCTGTCCACCACATCCAGATGTCCGCTTAGAGACGTTGCCATAGAGACACAGCACGGGCATAAAATCGTGGAATGCTTTTCCATCATATGAGACTTCTTTTTAAGCAAACCCTTTTGCTCACGCTCCCGGCATTAGTGATCTAATATTGTAATATGTAAGAATGGGGCTTTGTGCCCAGTCTGGAGAGCAATGAACTAGCAGTATAGAGTTAGTGAGGAGGGTGGGGGGGAGAGGGTTCAGGGCTTCAGCTTTTGGGTGTATGGGTTCTTCCTTCCAACGACGGCTAACAATGAGGGAGTCTGTGAGCTGCCTGACCTCACTGGCTCTCCTTCCCATTTTGCTTTTCATCTCCAGTCATCCATTGGTCACATATGTACAGCTTTACATCTACTATGATGAAAATGAGTCCATTAATTCTTGTCAAAGTATTTCATTGAAATGCCCTCGCCTCTGCATAATGATTTGATTTCACAAAGCTGGAGCCATTTCAAATCAGTGAGGAAGCTGTCGGTCCTATGACATACGCATATAATCCATAAGAAGACAAAAAATCATTTCCACTGAAAACAAAACAATTAGAGTATTTTGACAAATGAATGTACATTTCCTTTATCAGTACAAATGGGGTGAAATGATGAAACCAGCCAGGCAGCAGCACCTGCCCCACCCATCCACTCTCAGTATGTCAACCCCACTCATCCTCCCAGCACTCAGAGAATTAATTATGCTGAAATGAATTTAACCCACAAGTTTCTACTGTGACCCTCTCTGCACATTTGAGAGCGTCAGGCGGCGCTGAAGCGTGACTCATGACCTGACCTTTGCATGGCCCTCGGATGACCTCCAGCTGGGGGTCGCGGCACTTGGCTCGGAGGAACTCGCAGCGAGATGTGAAGGTCCTGCCGTCGGAGGCGCACAGGGGTTTGCGAGGAGCTCCGCTGCATTCCATGTTGCACTCCTTATCCTGGTCCACCCGCAGGAACTGCATAGGTGAGAAAGTAGGAGATAAGCAGAAAAAAACATTTGTTAAATGAGCCATTTCTGGGAATCAGTCAGCTCTGCACCAAAACACTTTAATCTCCGCAACAGGTATGATTCTGGGGGGATTTAGGAAGACTAGAGGTTGAAGCTCGTGTATTTTATAAAAAACAAGCTACGACAACGAAGACAGAACACGCGTCCATTGCCAAAGCCATACAAACGGTTAATTCTACTTTAAAGCTTTCATCAGAGGTTCATAAGAAAGTGCAACATCCTTTCATAAATACAGTATAAAGCAGCGATAAACAGTACAACACAAAGACAAAGATGAGGCAGTGTCACTACAAGCCTGTCAGGGTGCAGCCAAGATTCGTCTTTGTCTAAAGGGCTGGAGAAGACTTGACTGACGCTTCATCCTTTGTCTGTGCCAACACCTGCACAGGTATTCACCTGGAATCTCTCCTGAGGATGTTTTACTCAGCCATGAAAAGAGAAACAAGGACGGAGACTCCTGGCTGAATGCATCACATCACCTGTGTCAATGCCACCATTGTATCTTCCACCGTGGTATGAAACCTCCTCGCCAGGCCACACAATGAGGCGGTCGGTGGTGTGTGTGTGTGTGTGTGTGTGTGTGTGGGGGGGGGGGTGGCAACAAGCTGTGACTGCTACAATGAATGAAAAAGCAGTGAATGATAGAGTGGCTGAATAAACTAGATGTCAGAGAGCTTTGTTCTGCTACAGTGTGAGTGTTGGGTTTACATAAAGTTTGCGTGATTCATTCATTCAGCTCGGTGGAATAATAGGTAGAATGGAAAAACACAAACTCTCTACCCATGCCAATGCAGGTGCTGTATTCAGTCAGTCATATCCATAAATAAATACCTTTTTGTCTTCGCGCTGCAACACCGTCATTTTTCACTCAGGTTAGCTCTTTTGTTTTGTGACGTTCTTTTTTTTCAGTTTTCAGTGGATGCTCGGATATCCACAATCAGTCTGAATGACCTCCCTGTCAACTATTCACAGCAGATGCACAGACAGACAGAAACTCGCTCTCACTCACTCGCTCACTCGCTCACTCGCTCACTCACTCACTCACTCACTCACTCACTCACTCACTCACTCACTCACTCACTCACTCAACCCATTCTGTGGCACAAAGCAGAGAATCAAAGCCCTCGGTTCAAGGTAAGCCATAAAAATCTGTTATGAGTTATCAAAAGACAGGGCATGGCAGGATAGAAGAAGAAAAGACACATATCCAGCAGGAGGGCGGGATGATCAGCAATAAAAAATTTGTTGTGTCTGACATCCAACAAATGAAGTGAGAGATGAGGTTTGGTGGCAGCCCTCTGCATTCAGACGAGTAAGGCTTCAGGGCAACATGCACCTGGAAGAGGGTTGGCAGGGAAGGCAGTGTCGCCCTGGGCGAGGGGGGGGGGGGGGGGGGGGGGGGATACAACCCACTCTGTCAACCCTGCTCATAAATCTTCCCAAGGGGATCAGAGAGGAGAGGCCCGTTCAAACACATCGGAAGAGGAGCCGTGAGGCAGGGAAAATTAGTCTTAGATCGAAATTTTTCAAAAAAGATTTTTTCTTACAAGCTCTTTCTTTCTTGGCTTTTAAAATAATAATAACACAAAAAGTATCCTGACACTGCACACACTGAGCTGACTGTTGGCTTCATAAGAACAGCCTGTGTCCAAGTCTCAACTCTCATCCTTCATCTTTCTAGACAGAGTTATTCCTCTTCTTCCTCTGGAAATAACAAATTATGAGAGGTCCCAAGATAAATCTGAGGGGTCATAGCATGATTTTTTTTTTTTTTTAAACAAAAAAACAGGCATTTTATGACTTTATTCAGTAGCAGTAGTGAGATGACAGGAGTTGTGAGGTGAGGGAGGTGGCATGCAACAAAGGTCCCCATCTGGATGTGAACTGGACGTCACGGTTCGTGGTCAGTGCTTTAACGACTGGGCAGCCAAGTCTCCCAGATACAACATATTTTTTAGGTCTTTGGCCCACTAAAACCCCCTCAAATCCAACAATCTGAGAGGGAAAAATCCCCTTCACATCCACATCAAAGCCGTAACCTGTAAGGATTCAAATACACATTAGTTCACTTTAAGCCATCAGAAAATATTTGAGGATTTTCCATTTCAAGTTTGCTCTTCTCTATTGTAACTTAATCTGTGAAGAAGTTGCCACTTTGAAGAGCATCGCTGAATTTGAGGAGGGTTGTTTGGATGACTCAAATGGTTACAAAACAGTAACACTGGCTCTCACCAACTAAGCACCAGTGTGTTTGTGTGTGTGTTTACAGGTGGGTAAGTTGACTTCGAAATGATGGCTGAATTGAAAGATGGGTGTTGTCTGACCCATGACTCCTGAGTAATCATGTAATAATGTAGTAATAACTACTGAGTAGTCATGAGTCAGAACGTCAACATGTTGACAGGCGTCGTGGCTGGTATGATCCCATCCCAAGCTGGTCTCTGGTTCTCTTTCTCCTGCCACTTATTTCTCTCTAACATGTCCTTGCCCCTCCTCGTCAGTGTCTCTGAGTTTTTTTGGATTGTTTGCATCACTGCACCTAACTGACAGTCTCCCTCCCTCTCCCCCGTTCTCCCACATCAGTTAGGACATCCCTCTGCTGCTGTGACCTCCTCTCACCCTCCGCTCCGTCTCTCACAGCTCACCCCTTCACATAAAGTCCAGCAGGCGTGACAGGCTGGGTCTGAAGATGGTTTTTTACAGAGGGCCGCAGCCTCCCAAAGCTAGAAACTGCTCTGATAGTGACTAAGTGTGTCCAGCCATACTTGGTGGTGGACCGCCAACATCGCCACAGCCAACGCTGGCCACCCCAGTGCTCACGCTAGACGAGCATTATCAGCATCAGTCCTTGCCAGCCAGCAGACTGACAACTCAAACAGAGTCATTCTGCAGCCCAGCATCCTGCTAGATGTCCACTGTACAGCACACAGCAGAGCGCCAAGTGCCTGCAAGTTTAAGATAAAGCTCCAAGAACGCAGCATGGAAAAACACAGTTCGCCATGAAATCAGCCACCCATGAAATCAGCCACCCAGATTCACTATCAGGCATCCAAGTGTTTATTTCACAGTGAAAGCTGGCCACACTGCAGCAGGAGAAAAAATAAGACGTGAAAACCAGTGAGAGTGAGAGGAAGAAGTGTCAGAGACTGTGGTGTCTTGAGGACCTCTTCCTCCTATGTACTCCTAATGGTGGTTAGCCGTCTACTGCAGTGTGTTTGACCGGTGGTGATGGATGGGCGACGCCGAGGTAGAGCCCTTACACTCCCCTGATGTCTCATTCCAGCCTCTCAGAGCCAGCACCATCGTCATGCGCAGCAACACGGCAGAGAGTGATGGATGGCCTTCACCACGGCACTGGCTTCCACCCTTATTTATCATAAAAGGAGACTCAAACAAGACAGAACACATATTGTGAATCAAGTCCATCTATTGCTCAAATCCTTTTTTCGTCTACTTCCAGACAGCTGGCTCTCACTTTCTCTGTTTTTCTTTCTCTTTACTTTGCTGTCTTTCGTTTCATGATATCTTTCTTTCATTGCATGAAATCTCTTGGAAGATGCTTTTTGCATCTGCTCAAATAATACAAGAGGTTGGCAAAGGAACAAGAGACAGAAGAAAGAGGGCGAGACGGGCGGAGTGTAAGGAAAATTTTTTTTTTTCCAAGACCAACCAGCATACAAATCAAATCCTATTACCTCCCCCTGGCTCTGCGGCATTGTGGGATTGAATTGAGTACGGAGGAGGCGCGCCTCCAGCAGAGAGCACATTGTAGGCTGATAAGGGCCCTCTGGGCTGGGAGGCCCCCGCTTCCAGCGCCCCGAGAGGCCCCTCACACCACGGCCCCGCAGGGTCAATGGGGGCCCCAGCTGAGAGCCGTGGCAAATGTGTTAAATGGCCTTGGCGGGAGTTTCCCGCGTGGATGCTAGGATGCAAAGGGGATCATTAGTTTCCAGCATGGTGGAAAGGGAAGAAAGTGACAGCCTTTAACCAGGCTACTAACTCAATCAAAGGTAAAGCCACTTAATTACTGTGAAAGATGTTAAAAAGAAAGAGGTGGTGTGAAAGGCCACCAATGTTCATGTGACAATAAAGAAGTCTCTTTGGGCAGGTGCACAATTTCATGAAAGCATAGGGGGCAATGGAACCCATATGTTATACTATAATTGCTTTGTATAGGTTTGAAAAGAGGCAGCCAATGTTTTATGTGCCCTCATCTTTTCACACACTATTTCATACTTCCATAACACATGGAAAAAGCCTGCTTCGTGAATAACCTGGGCAAATATCCCCTATATTTAACTGCCTGTTTGACCTCAAATATGCACAAAATATGAAGTGGAGACATTTTCTTAAAACCAGCAATAGCCTTTCCTGTGCCATTCAAACAATAAGCCATTAATCACTCATGAAGTCCTGTAAAAGTACAAGTCTGGTGCTCCATGTGTTATTCCAATAAAGAGGGTCTAACGAACCACAGTGGGGAGGTACGACACAGACACAGTTATGACTGAAACATGCAACGGAATAAGAAAGATTTTCGTTCTTATAGTCATATCTAGATCAGAGTGGCTGCTGTGTCATACCCAAACACAGCTGTATCAGTATAACCTTCACATCATTTGCTGAGTAAATATTACCATCCACAACACTTCAAAAAGGAAACACATTATCTGTACTCATACGATGTGTGTGTAATTGTGTGCATCATGGTGAAAATCAAGGGGGAGCATCTGCTCGGTGCAACAATTCCTCCCACATTCCACAACTCCATAGTGCCGTCAGGGAGAAAGGATCTCCGACCCTTCACCTGCAGGTTAACAACTCATGGCCATTTGTTTCCAATTGGATATTAAGGCATCTTCACCCGGACCCATAAATAACGATGCTGGAGGAGGCGGCTGTCACTTCAACCTCTAAATCAAGGGGGGAAGTCTCTGACAGTGCACATTCCACTCTCTATTATTCCTCCTTCAGCACGATACCTGCACTTGATCGTGGCCATGAAATTCCCCTCATCTGCTTTAAAGGTGCATCTTCTCCTGATCTTTGAGGAGAAATTGACATGATGCACCACAGCTGCTGCTGTAAACAATGCCATGTGCTTCGGAGCAGCAGACCTCCTGACACTGGTACCTCAGCATCTAAAGAGCCACTGGTACTACAAGAGCAACTGGGACAGAGAGGCAGACAAGCCCAGAAGCTGGGAGGCAGGTGAAGGCACTAAAAGTAAACCAGAGTGGTGCTGCTACCAGACCAGTCAACCCCTCACAGGAAAGCCAGAAGATTTTGCCATCTCAGATACACTGTGCAGAGACCCTGAACACAATGGAGTTCATAAAGTTTTACAATGCAAACCTATCTTGGGTTGTAAATTCCATCTTGAATTTCTGCCATATATGGAACATATTCAAACTGTGAAACATTTTCTCGGGAGAGATTACATCTAAATTAATTTAAAGTTCATTTAATCAGCATTGGTCATAAATCTGCTTAGATTTATTTAAGATTTCTATTTATCTCTTTGTTTATTCATTAGATTTTCTATTTAAGCATTTCTGGCTATCAAACGAAAAGCTCATAAAAAGGACATAGATAAAGGATGAAGAGCGCTAAGCTTGTGAACTAACATAGGCTACTGACTTTAAAAGAAAAAAAAGAAAAAAAAAGAAAAAGTCTTGTTTCAGGACTGTATTTTTTTTCGTAAAACAGGAAACTGTCATTGCGTGTTGGACTTTTAGAAAAGCCTTTCTATCTTGAGACGCATTCGGGGAATTATGTGGCTCTTCCTACCGTGAGAGCGGAGAACTTTTGAGCGCGTCCAGCGCACAGCAGACAGAGGAAGACCAGTAGCGGACAGACGCGCATCCTGACGCAGCGTGGCAATAAACTCTCCAAATTACGCGCGGTCCAAAATTCAGTCTGTGCTGCCTGGACTTCACCAAAGTGCGAAATTTGTCTCAGGAAGAAATCGGAAATGTTTAAAAATCCAAAAGTAGTCCTTGCGAAAAAATGTCAACGGTGGAGCAGGGGTTGCTGGTTTATTTCACTTCGTCTCCTTGGTTTCGTCTGCCAAGCCGTTTGTGTAGACACTCTCCTTACTTCTGGCAGTGCGATAACCCCCC